>NC_142528.1:16716500-16811500 GCF_964205215.1 Stylophora pistillata | reverse complement strand
ATCATCGCGTACCAGTAGAAAAACTTTCTCGCAAAGCTCCCTTGATTTGTGGCTGTAGCTAAAAGATTAATATCTCTTGCTCTAACCGAGAGAATCCAGGATATGAGAGCGGAGAGGGTAGGATTAACCAATTTCACAAAAATGAAGGAGTTTTTGTCAAAGTAACTTTACAAATATCTGTATAAAATTGATTTGAAATGCGCATTTCAACCAACAGATAGTGCCAACTGAAATCGAAATTCGAACAAGCTTGTCCATTTTAAGCACTGGCCCGTCGATTGCACTGATAGAATTACAAAGTAAGATATCTCACGTTAGGGGCTTTGGAAATAGATAAGGGTCAAGAACTACTTGCATCTGAGGCATCCGGCTAACTATGTCCATGAAAGACGTGAAAGAACTAAAAGAGGCGCAAGCCTAGTAGAAAGTAAAATATCGGCGGGTTTGTGAAAAAAGCATTAGAGCGACGTGAATTGATGTTAGAAACCATCTTTTCGTAAATCTTTATGACTAAAAGAGAGATGAATATCGAGTAATAAGAGGACCATAAATTTTGGCGCCTAAATCTAACGGACGCGGAGTAACGCTTTGTGTCGATTCTATATCATTAAAAACAAGCTCTTGTTTCCACAAAAATAACAAACGTTCGCGCAAACATACAGTAAACGTATCAATGAGCCAAAGTGGATACCACGGCGCTTTATGACTTTTGTCAATCGAGAATGTTTTCTTACTTTCCCTGAGCGTGTCATCATAGCAGTAATTATGGCAAAGTATTTTCGTCGCAAAACTTCAGTTGAAATAATTGAAGCTTATATCTGTGGATAATTGGACGAAAGTCAACAAACAGGGGCTAAAATGCGCGAATTAAGAGCTTGCTACTTTCCTCTTTTAACGGAGAAGTAACTGTTTCCCGCTCAAATGAGCGACATCTGCCCAATAATAGATCAAAGCCTATATTTTCTTGAGGCTTACCTCGCTTCCTTGGACTGTGTTTGCACGAGTTGCGAGTGTGCGACTTAAAACATAACACTTCCTTTTATAAAAATGAAACTGTGTTGGCTGACCAATGAGAAATATCTAAAATTACGACATCTAGAATTCTATAGGCTGGAGAGGAAAGGGACTTTACCTTACTTGACATATCGTTGAATTTCTAAGAAACGGTTACAGTGATTATTTTCTCAGAAACTTCATAATCGACCAGACTGACCTGCAAAAACAATAGGACGGCGACTTTAAAGAAAATAAACTCATTCGAACCATCTAAGTCATCTTACCAAATTTTGGTACGATTCTTATGGCTTTGAACGACCCAACCAAGGAAAACTATGACAGCAAAATGCGCATTAACCTCAGATTTTCACTTTCGATAAAGTGGAAGCAAAACATGTTAACAGTGTTCTGTACGGTTCATTGGTTTCTTTAGCCTGTGGGTGCGACGGTTTCGTCACGCCATTTGGTTAAACTGCGATACAATGCGTAAAATGTTATTTTCGATTAGGTAACTTGTATAAACTTGTAAAACCGGTTATTTCGAGGCATTTTCTATTTGTACACCACTGTCTTTTTATTAAATTTTTTTGGCTGACAGATGCAAGTTTTAATTAGGGACAATGGCCTTGGGAAAAGTCCATTAACTGATATCTAAACAGAATATCCATGCTTAAAATATACTGTTCCCGTATTGGTGGGAGGGGTTTGATGACTAAATTAGACAATATCACGCACTTGGGCTCATATAAACAGGGTCTTTTACAAGATAGCAGAACAGAATCGAAACGTACAGAACACTGTCAACATATTTTGCATCTACTACATAGAAACGCGCATTTTGTGGTCATTGTTTTCCTTGGTTGGGTCGTTCAAAGCCATAAGAATCGTACCAGAGTTTGGTAAGATGACATAGATGGTTCGAATGAGGTTATTTCTTTAAATTCGCCGTCCTATTGTTGGCGCAGGTCAGTCTGGTCGAATATGAAGTTTCTGAGAAGATAATTACTGTGACCGTTTCTCAGAAATTCAACGATAGGTCAAGTAAGGTAAAGTCCCTTTCCTCTCCAGCCTATAAAATTCGAGATGTCGTAATTTTAGATATTTCTCATTGGTCAGCCAACACAGTTTCATTTTTATAAAATGAAGTGTTACATTTTAAGTCGCACACTCTCAACTCGGGCAAACACAGTCCAAGGAAGCGAGGTAAGCTTCAAGAGAATTTAAGCTTTGATCTATTATTGGGCCGATGTCGCTCATTTGAGCGGGAAACAGTTACTTCTCCGTTAAAAGGGGAAAGTAGCAAGCTCTTAATTCGCGCACTTTAGCCTATGTTTGTCGACTTTCGTCTAATTATCAACAGATATAAGCTTCAAATATTTCAACTGAGATGTTTTCGACGGAAATGCTTTGCCATAATTACTGCTATGATGACACGCTCAAGGAAAGTAAGAAAACATTCTCGATTGACAAAAGTCTTAAAGCGCCGTGGTATCCACTTTGGCTCATTGATACGTTTGCAGTATGTTTGCGCGAACGTTTGTTATTTTTGTGGAAACAAGAGCTTGTTTTTAATGATATAGAATCGACACAAAGCGTTACTCCGCGTCCGTTAGATTTAGGCGCCAAAATTTATGGACCTCTTATTACTCGATATTCGCTCTCTTTCAGTCATAAAGATTTACGAAAAGATGGTTTCCAACGAATGAATGAATGAATGAATACCTTTATTTAAGTGTCAGACTAAAATAGCAGTACATAACCACTAAATGGGGACACTACAAAATAAATTAAAAATGACTAAATCCATATATTAATTAAAGTTAAAATGCTAATTGAGCTAAAAATACTAAGATTGGTTAGCATGCTAAAATATTTACAATATGTACAAGATAAAATTTACATTAAAAATTTTTTTTTTTTAAATTTTTTTTAAATTTACGTCGCTCTAATGCTTTTTTCACAAACCCGCCGATATTTTACTTTCTACTAGGCTTGCGCCTCTTTTAGTTCTTTCACGTCTTTCATGGACATAGTTAGCCGGATGCCTCAGATGCAAGTAGTTCTTGACCCTTATCTATTTCCAAAGCCCCTAACGTGAGATATCTTACTTTGTAATTCTATCAGTGCAATCGACGGGCCAGTGCTTAAAATGGACAAGTTTGTTCGAATTTCGATTTAGCACCATCTGTTGGTTGAAATGCGCATTTCAAATCAATTTTATACAGATATTTGTAAAGTTACTTTGACAAAAACACCTTAATTTTTGTGAAATTGGCTAATCCTGCCCTCTCCGCTCTCATATCCTGGATTCTCTCGGTTAGAGCAAGAGATATTAATCTTTTAGTTAAAGCCACAAATCAAGGGAGCTTTGTGAGAAGGTTTTTCTACTGGTACGCGATGATTGGTTGGCTACTAATCAGCAAATCGATAAAGAAAAACACAATACAAACACATTTCTGAGCAAAATTTCTCAATAGTTTCCTTAAGATATATCCCTATAAATTCATTTGCACTTCTTGTTCTCAATCTAGTGCTTCTATACTTATTTTTGCTTACTGATAATGTTTATGGAGTTAGTTCCATGAATTACTTCTTCAAACTTCCCTTGCAGTAGTCCCCAGACAGATAAACACACCCGAACAAGGTCACTGACGAAGGGTTAACACTCGACACGTCAGCTTTGGAACTATTCACGTTGGCCAAGTTACGTTATCAACTATTTACGGTGGCCAAATTACATTATCAACTCATTTGATAAAAGCCAAATTACCTTGTAACTCCCACCGACACAGCACCACAGCATCTTTAGAAGTTTGCTCCCCTTAACCGGAAGTTACATCGTTGTCCTTAACACTAACGATTCTCAAATTAAACTAAAGAGGTTCTTAACTTTCTTATATTACTCCTTAGATGGCCGCAAGTATCTGTCAGCGTCTGATCAATAAAGTTTGGAGATCCTACGCCAATGATCTCGATGAAGCACCAGAAGCAGAAGGGATTTACACCATAGGGTTCAAGGGCAAATACATCTACGTGGGTCGTTCAAACAACATCCGAAGGCGACTCAAGGAACATAAATACCAAAACTTGGAGGTTGATGAATTCATTAAAGAACAATTCAGTTTAGATGGCGGGATAAATTTGGAAATGAAATGGGTGCAAGAGTCCGAAAGTGCTTGTACTGAGGGTCAGTACCTTGAATGTATGGAGAAGAAACTCGGGTATTGGCCAAAATACAACATGAAACGCGGTAATGCATGCAACTGAACTCGTCTTGCCTATCTAAGACAAAGGAAACAAAACTAGCTTTTTAATGTGTTTCGGTTTAGTCATGCGTGACAACCTCTTAAAAACTATGTTATGTTAACTAGAGATAGCTTAGGGATGTAGTTTTGTCTCGGGTATTGGCCAAAATACAACAAGAAATGTGGCAATAAATGCAACTAAACTTGTCTTGCATATCCGAGACAAAGGAATCAAAACTAGTTATTTAAAGTGAACTATGTTCCGGATTAGTCATGATAATCTCTTAAAATCTGCGATATGTAAACTAATGATATTTAAGTGATATAGTTTTTTTCTGTCCTAAAGCTTCTTTATCTGTGATATCAGATTTATTTCATAATATTGTTCAGACTTAAAAATCTTGTACAAGTGATCGAAGTTTTGCAATTGTGATTTGCAAATGAATGACTGGGAGTATATGGCAAGATGATGGATGTAATTTTCTTCATTTTCACTGGACGGCCATGCCATTGCCTATTGTATATAGAACAATTTAATAAATCTTATTCGTGTAGGTTATTTTATGGTTGTCTAAAACTACTTTTCTTTTGCAACTACCTGTGGCGTAAGTTCCGTCAAATATCTTAAGGTTTTCTTCGAAATTTTGCGCTCCAAGAATATGACACATCGACTGTATTTACCTTTTTCTTGAGCTCCATTGAATTATTGATATTTTTTCGGTGGACAGATTTTCCTCTCGAATTTTTGCGATAAAAAAGTCAGTCAAGAAGCGCGGACACTTTCTAAAAATGTAATCCATTAGACCTTTTTCACACAGAAAAGGTCAAGCTGTTAACAACCAATAGGGCATGAAAACTTTTTAGGCTAAATTGCGTGAATTGACAGGCAATGAAGGAAGAAATCTCGGTGCTGAGGCTAGCAAGCAAAATATTCTCTTAAGTGCTCCATATAGTACTAAATAGTTCTTTATTTTCTTTGAAGCTCCGATGTCAGCCGTAATAAACATTTTACAACTGTATCCGTCTAGCTGTTTATTTGCAAAAAAAATTCTTTGAGGGACATAAAAAATTTAACGAGGATAACTTCCGAAATCGAATGTCAGAGGTCAGCTATACCAAAGTTGCCATTCATGATTAATCTGCCTTTCACTTACCATCGTAATTTCGATGGATTTTCCGACGTAGTACCTCACGAAAATCTAGAAGCCGGTGGGTGTGTGACTTCATATCTTCGGACTAAACTGAAGCAATTAATATTCTTTAGCATGTACTCAAAAGATTACTTTACTCCATGATCCAGTTTTCTAGCAATGCCTTATTCAGGACTCTATCGTGTTCATAACTTAGTTTAAAAGGATTCTGGATAAACGCCAAGTTAGGGTTTATATATTTTCCACAGGAATTAAGACCATTTGTCCCCTACCCCGGGCAGGTAAATCCCAGGGATATACTCAAAATTGACTCAGTTCCTTGTCAATTATTCGACACATTGCAGGAACTGCAATTTCCAAGAAGGTACGATACTTGTAGAAGATATCAGACAGTGTTCTGAAGTCATACGCGACCCCGAGAGCAAAGAAATGTCCAATTCCTGTTCTGTTTGGAAAGATCAATCAACCCTTGATGTTCCCTCACGTGCCTCGGGCACGGACAGTCCCGGTAACTGATATACTGCGCATGCTCGACATATTTTTAGTTGTGGGGGAGTTGTATAGAATCCAGATCTCATCGTATGCTTTCTGACAATCACTCTTACCATAAATGGAATTCCACCAAGACCATTTTTCGGGCTTAGTATAATCTGTTAGAATCGGCTTTTGGCTCTTCACAGATTTTGTTATGGTCCATTCGAATTAAATTCGAGTAGTTAAGTATTACGTAATCGCCGATGAGTAAATATCAGTTAATTTCCCACGCACGAGATTACTGTGTGATGGATGTCCTCCCCTGGGGTGGGATGGGTGGGATTTAAAGGGTGGACTACTCGCATGGATCGCATATGTTCCGTTCTAGTCCTACCCTAGTGCGGCAATGCAGTGAAAATGGATTAGAAAACATCCCTCATATCCCAGATATTTTTCCACGGCACGTGACATACACACATAGCCGAAGTATCCGCTGAAAATGTAACCAACTTACTCGTCGTTGTGTACTTTTGATTCTTTTGCTCCGCAAAACATGAGCGTGGGAAGAGGGTCTGGATGGGGTTAACTGACATTTGTGGTGGGTTTTTACTGACAACCGAAAAAAGCCCGGATCGCCCTAAATATCCTAAAAATTGGATGTAAAATAAGGACAGTTGATTTATTTTGTTCAATGAAAGTACGTTTTCCGTATCAATGAAAGTAGGTTTCCATGTCAATGAAAGTACGTTTTCCTTATCAATGAAAGTACGTTTTCCATATCAGTAGGAGTACGCCAGAGTGTCATATTTCGTTAATAATTACCGCATGTGCCATCCATCGATCATCATCAAGATCATGTGTCACACTTATATCAGTTATATGATCTTTGATACCCAACTCGATCGTCAACATACGCGATAGCCGTGAATGCTGGTATTTTAAGAGCTGTTGTAAGCTTTTACCGAATTGAATCGGAAACGGCATTTGAGCATTACAGAAGCCGCATTCCTTTCAAAGATGTTAAAACCGTACTGGCGCTGAGAAAGCACCTTATTTCGTACCTTGGTCTAAAGAAGTTGTCTAGTAAATATCGCCTTGGAGATTTTGAAGTAAAACTTTATCACATGGCTCCCAAATCAGGCGGCAAGAGCGATAATTTTGCTTTAACTACGGACGAGCAATGGAGTTTGGAGCTTCGGATCATGCTGGCTGGTACAGGAAGCGAATTAAACAGTATGTATTGGAGTGGTTTGGTATTTGGTATTGGTATAAATATATCAGTTAACAGCCCACTCTCTATTATAAAACGCTCATTGGATGCTGACTTATAAGCGCCGTAAGAATTTTCTCATTCTTGAATTCATGTGGATTATGTTTTATGTAGATTATAATGACATAGCTAAAGTGACTTTGTGAAAAAGTTTAATCTTATAGAGTCGCAGTGATGCAACTGACCGGTCCTATTTCATGATGTTTGTCTGGTGGGCGGATTGTGTTGTGCGGGAGGTCGACGGTTCAAGCCCCGGCCGGACCATTACTCATGGTCTTAAAATAATTGAGAAGAATTTGCTACCTTTCCATAATATCAAGAAATGGATAGAGATTCTAGTCCTCTCGGATAAGGACGAATAAACCGTAGGCCCCGTCTCCTGCAAGGTTAGGGGTAGGAGACCTTCATTTCCCACGCACGAGACTACTGTGTGGTGGATGTCCTCCCCTGGGGTGGGATGGGTGGGGAAGATAGCAGGTTTACATCAGCAAATTGCTGCCATAAACTCAACCTGCTCAAACAAATAAAGATGATGATGATGATGATATTCTGGATTCGTGTGATTTTAGAAAAGTTCTTAGCTGGCTCGAATTACATTGTGCAGCATTTGTTACACACCTCACGGCTTCCCAAAAATAATCGCAGAGATATACCATTTTGTTCTTATTGTCTCCTAGATATCTTAAGTGATGGAGAAAAAAAAAGATGATTCTGGGTATGCAAATTAGTGGTAAACAATCTTCAAGTAAATTCCCATGTAATTGAGCTTGGTTTCCCCCTTGACAGTTCACGTGGTACAGAAAAAGATCAATTGGGGTAAAAAAGAAGCAATTGTCATAAGCGATAACCAGGAAAAGAAGAGCCCGCCAGTTACGCTTGCGGTTAACCAAGGCGAGAAGAAGAAAAGAAAAAGCCGCCAGGAGGCTAAGGAGGATAAGTCACTGTCAAAAGTTCAAAGAAAGTGGCCAAAATGTCAGAAATGATTGGAAACGGAACGAGCGACAGGAACACGAGTTTCAACAGTTAAATGAAGGCATTGAAAAACCTACTTACATAACCCTTAACCACAAAAACGTTTTTCCAGAAGTTGCCGTAAAATTCTTTTAAGGAAAGAAAGGACGGAATGATTAGTGATAGCAAATGCGCCGTTCGGCGGGTGTTGTCACGTATTATCCTTGCGAGGATCATACGTGACAACACCTGCCGCGCCTCGACTAATGCCAAAACAGCTCCATACAATTCCTTATAATTTTATTATAAGGAATTGTATGGAGCTCTCCGAGATACAGTGCAAGCCCTGTGTGTCTTCTCATGCTTATTATGGCTGTTGTAACTGATTGCGAGGAATGTAATAAGAAAACCCTGGTAGCACTGAATTCTAGTGCAAAAGAATTAGACCTTGCCTGTAGAACTGTCCCTTGTTGTTGCCTTGCCAGCTGTGTTTCGCCTTGAGAAGAGTCTTAAGTGCAGCTGGGCCAACTGGTCCATTAACCTAGAGGGTGCAAGAAGTAACCTCGTCTAAATACGCACCCTGCGTGATTCTGGAAGCCTTGATATTCGCAGAAAACTTAGGAAATGCCTTACCCTCGATTGTGTACGAAACAAAGATCGCATGGCAGTTGAACCAATCGTGCACCTTACAAGACCAACAGTCTTAGATATTTTAGAAGAAGTCTCATTTGTAGTTCACATCTTGGTGCAAGAAAAGTATCGCTTCTGGAAATCAAGTCAAGGTGGACAGGCCTCTTTATGCAAAAGACCTACCGCCCTTAAACGTGGAACCCAAGGCAAAATTCTCGCTTTGGACTACGATTTTGATTCTCGTGAGGCTCGTGAAATAGAGTTGCGATTACACCAACCTGTAGACGTTGAAGTGCTCGAAGGAAAGTTCAACGATGCTCGAGACTTGTGTTTCATGAATGGTGTTATTTTTATCGCAGAACGGGACTTCATCTTTGATTCGCTTCATTGACCTTGAAGGCAATGTAACTGTCAAGCCAGGAAGCTTAAAATATCGTACTGATCTTTGTCTCAGCTGGTCCGTTTCCGTTTACCGCTTGATGGCACTGTACCCGTTCTACGAAAACGATTGAACACCCATCTGCAAGCTTTAGCCGCTAAATTCGGAAACTCGAAGCTTGTCCAGGTTCGCCCTTCTTTAGAAAAGCCAACTTCAATCTGTGCTGCAAGTGAAAACACTCTGTTGTGTGCAGACGATGCCCAAATAGGAATTATACAAGTGACATTACACTTGTATTTATCATGAGACTTTTTGAACGATTGGTCTATAGGTTTGAACTTTCCAGTATTTGCAATGATTATATTGATTTAGATCAGTTTGCCTATCGTGGTGGCCATAACTCTACTATGGCATTAATTAAATGTCAACACACATGGTTAAAGTGGCTTGATGGTAACGCCGGTTTTGTCAGAATTTTTTCTTTTGACTTTCGACTCTGTATCACACAATTCCCTCTGTAGTAAATCAAAGCAAGTTAACATTAATCCATATATTATTAATTGGCTTATTAGTTTTTTAAATCATAGAAAGCAGAGAGTTGTTGTCGATGATCATAGTACTGAATATGTTTCTATAAATAGGGGTGTTCCTCAAGGTACAGTCCTGGGCCCGGTCTTATTTTCTATTTTTATTAACGATATCAAAGCTGTTAATACTAATAAGAATCTTCTAGTTAAATTTGCTGATGATATAACTATTAGTTTACCAATCGAGGCAAATGTAGGCTTAGATGAATCCCAAACGGAAGTCCTATCCTTTATTGAATGGTCCGAGAAGAACTGCATGAAAGTCAACTTGACGAAAACATGGGAACTTCTTTTACGAGGAAAGACTTCCAAGACGCCTTCTGAACCACTCGAGATCATAGGGAGGAAAGAAATTAGAAAAGTGTGGTCTCTGTTTCTAAGAGACATCCATTCCTTGGAGCCTCTCCCGATGGACTCCTGGGCCAGAAGGGGGTCATGAAGTAAAAAGAGTGCACCCTTATGAAGCTGAAAACTTGGAACAAGCTCTCCTCCGGCAGCATATTATCAAGGAAATAGATGGATCACTACAACTCAATCCTAATCATCAATATTACCATCAAGTACAGCTGCAGATGTTTTGTACAGGGAGGACCTGGGCACATTTTGTAGCTTCTGATGGTAAACACATTATCACCAAAACAGTTCTGTATAATAAGGAATTTATGGATGCTATTTTGCCAAGCTGAAGAATTTTTCTTATAACATACTTTTACTAGAACTAGCATGCCCTAGAGTAAAGGATGGGATAGACAGGATAGGTAAACTAGGTTTTAGTTATTCAATGCTATGTAACTTAAGGAATAACTGATGAGACAGTAACTGCATTGTCACCAATAAATAGAGTGAAATTTTTTTGATTCTGAAAGAATAGTAAGGCTAACAGCTGCTAGTAGTTATCAAGCTCTTTGGTTTACTATTTGGTAATTTTCTTTTCACAGTCAAGAGATTATCATTCTAGGTATTTATTGCCAACATAATAGCACACAAGTCTTAAGCTTTCATTGCTTCACATTTCATCAACACATAAAGGTAACATATTATTAATATATTGTAGAATCTTTTTGCATTAAAAGTCATGACTCATTTATCCTTCATACATTGTGGCAGTGAATAAATTTTTCATTACAGAAAATATCACCATTTTAGGATCAAATTAAATATTTTTAACAGGTTTTTGCAAGACAACACAATCAAAATTGCTTATTTTTGATAAAAAGCTAGACCTTTATGTTTCTTGTTCATTATGTCTTGATGGCTACTTTGTATCTTGCATGTTTTGCAACAACAACTCTGATAGGTATTATTAAACTTAGTTATTTATTTGATTATGGGTGTCTGAAAATTTACTAAATACGCAAAAACAGTAAAGATTTGCTCTGCGAGGTGAACCATAGACAAGCGTACTTCATTGTCAAGAATATGGTATGTCTTGATCCTCTGGATTGCTCTTTCGACATGAATCCCTGCCTCTGCTATTTTCTCTGATCTTTTGCCCTCTGACTTCTTCAGCTGTGTTCTACCTTGTCCTTCAAAATCTGGTATAGTTACACGTACACTACTTTCCCCTAAAACATCCCCAATATCAAACTCTCTATCTGCCATGACCTCATCTCCTTCCTGCAATGTTGCAATAAAATCTATACTACTAGCTGTTATATGTTTGTCTGAAACCCTACCCCCCATCCCCGTGAAATGTAGACGATTGCAGCACAAGCATTGATTGCTACCAAAAACTTAAATGTTGCATGAGATTTATAGTTAGAATAAATCTCCTTGTTAGCTTTTAATGAGGATGGTTTCTGCGTAAAGATTTCTGTGCAGTCCACAATGACCTTCAAAACTGGGAATCCTGCAAACTGTTCTGGCTTTCCTAGCTCTTCGCAATACTCAGGCATTTGGCAAAGATCCTTGAGATGAAAGTATAGTAAGTTGATCCATGTTGCAAAAATTCTACTGATCGTAGATTCGCTTACTCCAACTCAAAGGGCTAAGTCTGTCAGTGTTAACCCTAAACGTAGACGAACTACCACCATAAATAACTCTTCCTCCAAGGTCAGTTTAGCTTGTGTTTGCCTTGCTGAGGAAGCTTTAGCTTGCATACTAGATCCTCTCCAATTCTTCTTTTTATCTAATGCAATGCAATCCAGATAGTCAAAGAGAGCCTTGAAGGTACTGTAATTAGGAAAGCCAGTAAAAGTGTGAAACTGCCTGTCATTATTTTTCAAATTATCAAGGCTCAGAGAACGTGACTGAAGACAGTCATTCTGTTCTTCTAGTTCAGCAACTCTCTGGTGTAATCTTATCAACTCGTCTATAACTGACTGATCTAGTTTCAAAGAGTTTGAGTCAATTTGTGTCTTACAGTAGTTGTGTTCTTTAAGGCTGTTGTCTGAGCTTAAACAGGCTCCCCAAACATTGTGGTCGTCTATGCATGGCTCTTCTTGTTTTCGCCTTCCTTTTACCTCCTTGCATTCCTAAAAACATGTTGAATATTATATACTCAACAAACCATGCTTGAATATGTATAGGTCGTATTTTAGATTGGGTTATGGCACATATACTTTCAATTATTAAAAACTGGATCATTGGATAATGCAATTCAAGACTTTTCGTTGGCTCAGCCATTATGGTGTATGAGCCAATATACCATAAACTACGATATGATAAGCGTACACATAAGCTTAAAATTGAAAGGGAGCTAAAAATGTAATAAAAGTTAATAATTTAATGTAGCGTTTTTAATAAAACAATTATTCCACTCGCGTTTGTTGGATATGAGATGATTATAGCCAACTCGGCGCTACGCGCCTCGTTGGCTATCTATCATCTCATATCCAACGCGCGCTCGTGGAATAATTGTTAATTATTAAAAACTGGCTCATTGGATAATGCAATTCAAGACTTTTTATTGGCTCAGCCATTATGGTATATGAGCCAATATACCATAATCTAATTTCTGTACATTGTTAAATCCGGTTTCTTCTCACAAAATAAAGTCGAGAAGATTTGTTTAATAGTTTGGGGGCGTTTTTTAATAAAACAATTATTCCACTCGCGTTTGTTGGATATGAGATGATTATAGCCAACTCGGCGCTACGCGCCTCGTTGGCTATCTATCATCTCATATCCAACGCGCGCTCGTGGAATAATTGTTAATTATTAAAAACTAGATCATTGGATAATGCAATTCAAGACTTTTTATTGGCTTAGCCATTATGGTATATCAGCCAATATACCATAATCTACAAATATGGTAAGCGTACGTATCAGCTTAAAATTAAAAGGGAGCTAAAAATTTAATAAAATCTAATGTAACTCAACGTTTTTAATAAAACAATTATTCCACTCGCGTTTGTTGGATATGAGATGATTATAGCCAACTCGGCGCTACGCGCCTCGTTGGCTATCTATCATCTCATATCCAACGCGCGCTCGTGGAATAATTGTTAATTATTAAAAACTAGATCATTGGATAATGCAATTCAAGACTTTTTATTGGCTTAGCCATTATGGTATATCAGCCAATATACCATAATCTACAAATATGGTAAGCGTACGTATCAGCTTAAAATTAAAAGGGAGCTAAAAATTTAATAAAATCTAATGTAACTCAACGTTTTTAATAAAACAATTATTCCACTCGCGCTTGTTGGATATGAGATGATTATAGCCAACTCGGCGCTACGCGCCTCGTTGGCTATCTATCATCTCATATCCAACGCGCGCTCGTGGAATAATTGTTAAATATACTTCAAGAAAGCTTACCTGTACAAGCCTCCTTCGTTTTGGCTTTTGTGGAATGTTTTCATCGTTTTCGATTGTTTTGAGACTGTTTCTACTTCTCCCAGGCGTCTGGAGATTGTGGCTGTGACAGAAAATTGATGGAGTGTATGATTTACTTTGCGAATCATCAGATTTCACTCACCAACAAAGTCTGCAGAACACAAGCGAGTATTGTCAGAACGCTCCCAGTGTTCGCGTCTAATTCGTTGAATCCAAGCTTTTCTTCGCGAAGAATCTTTAGGAATCCTGTAGAACTGTAATTCTGGGTTTCTTTTGCGGTTGTTTGAGCAGCCGATGGCACAGCAAAAGTCATTTTCCCCCATTTTTAGCCTGCGAACGGTCACGCCACTAAAACAAAATGGCGGCGAATGAATCACAGTTACCCCCCAAGGTGCAAAGGATTATGGGTCATGTGCTAGTCAAGTCGTATCCTCGGAGACCCAGGGGCTGTGAGTCGATTTCAAGTTAAGGGCATGAGAGCGCCTGGGGACATTGTCTTACAAGTTAGTTCCAAACGGTCGCAGTCGTTCTGGCATCTGATTGGTGCCAGAAAATCTTTGTGT
Source organism: Stylophora pistillata (assembly GCF_964205215.1). Lineage (NCBI taxonomy): Eukaryota > Metazoa > Cnidaria > Anthozoa > Scleractinia > Pocilloporidae > Stylophora > Stylophora pistillata. The sequence goes on along the minus strand of NC_142528.1, from coordinate 16,797,471 downwards.
TTTTCTGCCCAATCAGGGTGAAGTGTCCTTTGGAGTCCTTTCGTGTGTTTTAACACGCACATATACAACAAGCTCTGTTGGTCGCTTTGTTTGTTTGGGCCGTGCGACGAAGCTTTGCCCGAGGTGAAAAGTTTCAGTCTCAGCACACAATGTAAGAAAAAGCGATCAGATTGTCCCCGAAATCTTACCGGAAATTATACTGAATACTTTCGCAGGTATCACAAGAGAAAGTGTTTAAAAGTTGCAAGCATTGATATGTCGCTTTAAACGTTAGATGAGATGTAAGCCTAAATCCCTCAAGATTTTTTGTATAATTTGCTGTAACTGAAACTTTTCCAATCCCGTGAAGCTATTTCGTCGCACGGGCCACGCAGGTATGTCGAGCAACTGGCGCTTACGCAACTTTTTGTGCAACCCCGGCCAAAATCTAATGTGATCTTCGCTTGAAAAAAAAAAAGAAAAGCTAAACGTGGAAACTTTTGTTTATTAAATGTGGGTAGATAACCCTGTACTAAGCTGACATTTACAATAAAGGAAGCCCGCCCTTTCCATCCAATACTTCTTGGCCCAGTTGGTTTTGTTTTCCCCAATGAAAGCAGCATCGATTCCCAATTTAACTTGGTCTTCAACAATCGAAAAAAGAGGTGAAATGACAATGACCAAGGGACTAGAAGAGAATCCGTGGTCTTTCGAGCTCAAGAATTTGAACACTCTACACAGCAGTTGAAAGATTAAACTTTTTCCAAACCCCTTCGGTAACTGTCCGAAAACATATCTCCTTTCCACGACGTTCTCGATGATTAGTTTTTGTTCAGATTTTAATTAACTAACCGGAAACACAGCTAAGCTTTGTTTAAGCGCTCGCTGGAGGTCGTCCACGTACTTAACGTTCTCTGCAACCTTGGCCATATTGCGAAAGACTTTACTACAAAGCAACGAGTAGAATTTGGCGCGCACAGAAAGCTACCTAAGCGTAAACGTCAGTTGCTTGACATACCTGCGTGGCCCGTGCGACGAAATAACTTCACGGGATTGGAAAAGTTTCAGTCACAACAAATTGTACAAAAAATCTTGAAAGATTTAGGCTTACATCTCATCTAACGTTTAAAGCGACATATCAACGCCTGCAACCATTATGTTTTACACGAACCTCGCAAACTTTTAAACATGTTCTCTTGTGGTACCTGCGAAAGTATTCAGTATAATTTCCGGTAAGATTTCGCGGACAATCTGATCGATTTCTCTTACACTGTGCGCTGAGACTGAAACTTTTCACCTCGGGCAAAGCTTCGTCGTACGGCCCAAACAAGCATAGCGAGCAACAGAGCTTGTTGTGCGTGTTAAAACACACGAAAGGACTCCAAAGGACACTTCACTCTGATTGGGCAGAAAAACACAAAGATTTTCTGGCATCAATCAGATGCCATAACGACTGCGCCCGTTTGGAACTAATCTTGTAAGACAATGTCCCCAGGGGCTCTTCTTCCCTTAACTTGAAATCGACTCACAGCCCCTGGGCCTCCGAGGATGGTCAAGTCGATGAGTTTAATAGGGACCAGGTTGACCGCGCATTAACGGTCTCTCAGCTGCACAAGAAGTTCCTTCCACGCATCAGAAGAATTCAGAACGGCCGTTAATTTGAAATTCTCTCTGGATTGGTTGCTCGACAAACCGACTTTTTTGAGATTTTTTTCGGTGAACTTAAAGGGAAACTATTTGGCTTTCGTGCTGCCAAGTTTTGACTCGAGGGAAAGTATTTAAGTGTTGTTTTCGATCGATTTTGGCGAGTATGTGTCAACAGAATTTTCCGACCTTCCCGTATTTTGTGCACGGTGATTTAGGACGTCAAGCTAAAACAGATCAAAACGGCCTCAAATCGCGAGGAGAACAACACAGACTACTCTCTACGAAGGTAAGACTTTATTTCTTTGATTATTTCACACAACTTTACATTTTCGGTACCCTGGTCCCAGAGGTTCTCTTCTCTCTACCGGAGTCCGAGAATTCGGCGCGAAGCGCCGGCCAACGAGCTGTTAAGCAGCGAGCGGAGAGAACCTCTGGTCAGGACTGTTGCGAATCTCACTTTCATGCCACCAAGCTTCGGGTGACAGCCATCAAGCACGCCCCTTTCCGACAACCAATCAGCGTAAAATATTAAAATACCTCTGGGGGTAGGTGCAGTGTTTTTACTTGTATCTGGAGTGGGGGTGGGGAATATATTTTGTTTCGTGGCCGTATTTACGATATCTGTCAAAATATTTGCTACACGTGCCAAATGACAAGCTCGCATGTAGTACGAACCCCAACAAAAACCCCGATTAAAATCTACTTCCCTCGGGCAAACGATTATTGCCGATTTTGCAACGAAAACGTCGAGATAAATGGCTATTCTTAATTGAATATTTTCACCGAGAAGAATCGAGATTTTCTGCGTCGCTTTAGGCTTGTTGTGAACGCCAAAGTTGAAAACAATTCCAAGGTCTCACAAGTGCTCTGTAAAAAGTGCTACAGGGCTGTCCTAAAGCATGAAAAGGCACTCAGTCAATCCGAAGAATTACAAGAGTTCAGGAATAAATACAAAGAAGTAAACATAGATGTCGGAGAATTGACGCGACGCAAGAGATGTGCGAAAGATTATCCTTGTAAATCACCGAGAACCGCAAGAACACCGAATTCACCACCGACGCCGGAAAACATTTGAACGAGTTCGCAACCCCAAAAGTAAAAGAAAGATTATTTCCACGACTAATGATCGCGCTGAAAGGGACGAAGAAGCTGTATTAGTAGGGCAACCTCGGAATGCATCACCTACGGAGGTAAGAAGTTTGCAGTTATTGTATGTTGCTAGAAGTATGTGAGAATATTATTGATTTTCTTTGCTCCTCTTCTTAGGTACGCATTTACTATCCGTCTGGTCTAGTTAAGAAAATAGTTAGCGCAAAAAATGGTTCCAGCATTGTAAGACAAATTTGTTCACAAGAATACAATGGAGTGATAAATTCTGTCTGGAAGCATCCCGAACTCAAGACTAAGATAATCGACAAGATCTATGTGGAGATCAACAAAGAATCAAGTGCACTCTGCAGCACCAAAGATCGATACTGAGAAAAACGAAAGTGAGCGATTTGATCGAATTTTCAATTTCTGCGCTAATTACTGCATTCTGAGGTTGCCCTACGAATACAGCTTCTTGGTCCCTTTCAGCACGATCATTAGTCGTGGAAACAATCTTTCTTTTACTTTTGGGGTTGCGAACTCGTTCAAATGTTTTCCGGCGTCGGTGGTGAATTCGGTGTTCTTGCGGTTCTCGGTGATTTACAAGGAGAATCTTTGGCACATCTCTTGCGTCGCGTCAATTCTCCGACATCTATGTTTACTTCTTTGTATTTATTCCTGAACTCTTGCAATTCTTCGGATTGACTGAGTGCCTTTTCATGCTTTAGGACAGCCCTGTAGCACTTTTTACAGAGCACTTGTGAGACCTTGGAATTGTTTTCAACTTTGGCGTTCACAACAAGCCTAAAGCGACGCAGAAAATCTCGATTCTTCTCGGTGAAAATGTTCAATTGAGAATAGCCATTTATCTCGACGTTTTCGTTGCAAAATCGGCAATAATCGTTTGCCCGAGGGAAGTAGATTTTGATCGAGGTTTTTGTTGGAGTTCGTACTACATGCGAGCTTGTCATTTGGCACGTGTAGCAAATATTTTGACAGATATTGTAAATACGGCCACGAAACAAAATATATTCCCCACCCCCACTCCAGATACAAGTAAAAACACTGCACCTACCCCCAGAGGTATTTTAATACTTTACGCTGATTGGTTGTCGGAAAGGGGCGTGCTTGATGGCTGTCACTCGAAGCTTGGTGGCATGAAAGTGAGATTCGCAACAGTCCTGACCAGAGGTTCTCTCCGCTCGCTGCTTTACAGCTCGTTGGTCGGCGCTTCGCGCCGACTTCTCGGACTCCGGTAGAGAGAAGAGAACCTCTGGGACCAGGGTACATTTTCGGAGCTCAAAGGCAAGTCTAACTAAACCACTCTGAAAAGAGCCTGTGACAGAGCTTGGGCTACCTGTGATCCACTTTGAAGTCATTTGGAATATCTGTGTAATGACTTTTTCTATTTTTTTCAATTTGGGTGTCCTAATTGTAGGTTAAAAGTCCCTGAAGTTTTGGAAGGAAGAGATTCTATCGAATACTGGCGGTTGGAACTCTAAGGACGCAAATTGATCACATCAAATATCACGCTTTTCAGGATCAGTGCTTCCTAAAGGTTTGCGAACCACTTTCATTCGTTAGAGTTTCGAAACCAATGCTCTGAATTTGCCGAAAATCTCAATTTTTAGACTTTCTGTCATTGGCGTACGTAGCCTTTGAGAAAGATGAACAAAAAGGGGTTGATAGTCTGTTGTTTGGTTCACTGCTCAGGATATTTAATTGGTTTGTAGGTTGGTACAGAGGTAGTTTTCACAAAACTTTGTCTGAAATGAACCTCACTATGGTTACAACCTGCTACGAAGTAACATTGATGTATATACAGTAACAAAGGACAGAAAATCGTACAGCTTCATCACAATAAGTCCTGAGGTTTGGTTTTGTAAAGAATTGACCTCTATTTTGTATACTGTTGTTGTTATCGTACTTTTCGCGGTAAAATCCGCTATTTTGAAAATGGGTCAAACTCTTACAAGGCACCCTGAGTATTGCTTATATCGTGCGGGAGTGTGGCAGTGGCTTTGTCACCTATCCTACCCTCTTTTCCAACGGAACCGCTATTTCGAAAAGGGGTCAAGTTCTTACAAGGCACCCTGAGTATTGCTTATTTCGTGCGGGAGTGTGGCAGTGGTTTTGTCACCTGTCTTACCCTCTTTTCCAATGGAACTCTCTCGAGGTTAAAAACCAATTATTTCTTCATGTGTTTTGTGGGTGAATGAATAAACTTTTATTAGCGTTTGTTGCTCTAATCACTCAGACTCGACTAGCATGTGATGTGACATACGTTGTAAAAATACTACACTTTGTGTAATTTTGTCATGGTTTTACTAGGATATCTAAAAGATGGTAATGCAGCGGCACATCGTATTGATAGTTTACGCAGTGATTCATGACCTTTATTTCTTATAGTACTGTCAAATTGTGGGGTGTTTCCAAAACTAAGTTTTAAGAGGACTCTTCTCACCTCAAATGATATTCCGTCCGAGCACTGGATTGGGGGTATAGTTGTTATTATAAGACAATTTTTTTTTTTTATGGGGAGGGGTGGTAATTAATGTTAAAATTTCTGATTGGTCTATAGCTTATGATGCATGAAATGCATCATTAGAGTGCACAAACTTCTCTTCTGCTCACTATCATTGGTAATCACAGCCATGGTGCATGAAAGTTGGTGAGGATTGTGTTGGCAGTTCAAAGAGTTGGCTTTGAAAATAAACAAATGAAAGAAGTAAAACCAAGTAAAGACATAATTAATGAAGGCTTTATTTGAAATAGCTAGTATTGATAGTTATTTGCATGGTAATCCTTAAATGTCATTTGTAAAAACAACACTAATGTATTTTTATGAAAATGGTTATAAATAGTTAAAAAATTAGTTCGAACTTGGCAAAAATATAGAGTGAACAACATATAAAGAGAAATCTAATAGAACTTGTTAAGTAAAACAAGTGGAATTTCCCACTTTCACCTCTGAAACAAATAACTCCTATTCATCTATGAAACCAATGGTTGCATCAAGTGTTGGAAAAACATTAACATTAATTAGCAGTTTTCAGGTGCCATTGGTGACAAAAACTGTGTCAAGTTGCTATTTTTTCCATTTATTCTTATTTTTCCTATTTTTTGGCCTGCTTCCTATTTTTTCATGAAACTCCTAGTTTTTCCTATTTTTTTTTTCAGGATTTTACTAGGTACACAGAAACATTTTAAAATATTTGAAATAAATTGGCCCATGAAATTGATAAATTCTACAAAAAACTGAAACTTCATGTAAAAAAAGACCAGTTTAAAGCCTTTGTGTGATTTTCTTCTAAAACTTGCACCAAGACTTTCTCAGTGCTTTTGATAGCATACAGGGGATTCTGGGAGGTTCATTTGCATGCATGTATTCAAGATAGTGAGGATACTCTGATGCGAGAGGAAGAAGTGGTAAAAGCAGACTTGAAAGTGGCTGATCAATTAATCAGTGATGCAATATCAAAACTACTTGATGCCTTTTCAGCAACAGCTGTCAACATACAAATTGTTAATGTAACCACAATGAGGCCTGACACTGCTAAGACCAAGCAAGACCAAGCAATTCAAAGCTGGGAGAAAATAGGACAAAAGCGAGAACTGTTGACCGACGAACGGCACAAACTGTTAACTAGATAAGCTTAGGCCATGTCCTCAACAGCAAATGCTGCCAAAAAAAGAGCAAAGCTAAGGTTACCCAAGCTGCTAAAAGAGGAAAACCTGTATAGTGTTGGACTTTTTGGCTGTGGATGTTCAAAAGTCGTGGTTGGCTTTTATTGTAAAGAAGACATACATTTGGTGACAGTGAACTTTGATGGAACTTTGATATTGTTTCAGTTTGTCAAAAAAATTATTGTTGCTTATCATTTTCACAGTTTTAAAGGACTAATAACTTGAATTAATTAAAGACATCTTTTGATGTAACTTATGAATTTTGGAATCTGGTAATTGTTGTAGGATGAGTTGTGCTTGGTAACATAGGTGGTAACACTTGTTTTTGTTTATACGGCAATGCATTATGGAGGTATATACCATGGTGCTTGATAAATATTAAAGCATTGGGTTGTGGAACAGAGTTGCTGTTGGGAGTGTTAAGAGGATAGAACACAAAGAAATCCTCCCATTTTTTTCCTATTTTGGGTTGAGAATTCCTATTAATTTTATTTCCTATTTTTGGCCACTGTCATTCCTATTTTCTTATTTTCTAAGTGTCATTTGTCACTTGACATCCTGCAAAAACCATTGTTTCAACCCTTACCAAATCTACATATATGTGACATATACATGTTACATACGTATGTGGCATATATGTGACACGTATGTCATGCATATGCCACATATATGTAGCATAAAAGTGGCATATGTAGGGATTTGGAACTCATGTTGCATGTATACCACATAATTATATGTGACACATATATGTAACATATAATGATGTTGCACATAATTAACACACATGTGAAACCTACGTGACATATGTGACGTATATATGCATTCATACTGTGTGTGCAGATCAACCATGTAATATAGTTAATAATAGCTAACCAAAAAACAATTGCAGTCAATATAGAATAATCACAATCCTTAACTGAGACCACAAAATTATATATATTTCTGTAAGGCATGACTTTGAGAAACCTCTTAATATGTAAAGAAAATAGAACTATAAATACTTACCTTTCATGGCCGTGCAGTTCTTAAATTTCAGGAGCTAACCTCTTTTCATAAACAGTTCTATAAAACATCAACAGCCTGTATATGCATATGAAAAGCTATAACCAAATGTAAAGCAATTAAGAAAATGCTCATAGACATATATGGTTGTGTCAAACAAAACATATTTTGTATTCCTCCTTAAACAAGGTGAATCAATGTTTACTTCAATAAAATCGCGTGAATTACAACGTACTGCATCAAAGTGATGTAGTCCGGTTTTATCCTAGGCAAATTTTATTTCCATTTGTTTTTGGATATATGGCTATACACAGTAATGATAGAGTTTAATTTATACAGAGGAAATAAAAATTGAACCCAGGATAAAACTGAACCACAACATGTACATCAGTGACATGTACTTGGTAAATTACAGGTCAGTTGAAGAAACTTCTCTCGAGTTAAAGCACATCAATTGCCACAATCAATTTTTTTTCTATTTTCAAGGGCATTATATATATAAAAAAAAAAACAGATAATCTCTCTCAATGGACACTAGCTGTCCTGCTAATATGCAATGTTCAAAAACATTAACTCAGGACCCATCAAACAATAAACCAGGCATTCAACTGAGAAAATGATAAGTCTATTATAAGTTATAAGTTACTGATGAGTGCATGGACTTCAATGGAATGTATTGGACAAGATTAAGGGTCATAAAATGTAAGTGCATGCTAACGATATAGTGTCAACATTCTTTACTTTTTGAAATTCCTCTGTGGCATATCCTGTGCACTTGTCCTGGATGGTTTTTTGCACAAGGGCCAATTTTGAGTCCTTGAATTGGGACTATACAAATGCTGTCAAATGAGAAGCAAGATATATACTTAGAATCATAAATTAGTTTGTGATATATCTTAAATGTAATACTAACATTTTTCACATGCATGCAGTCAAATGGCTTACATTTTCTTCCTTGTGTCTCGATCACCAAAACAGATCTGGAAGGACAAATGTTTCTGAGTAGTTTTTTAGTTCATGGGATAAATAACAAAATTCACAGAAGCTCTTGTAAATTGGTAGCAACTAGAGCTTGTCACTTACGAGAATCGGCTCCATAAGTGACCGTGCCACTGTGATAGGGTGGTCGCTTACTAGAGCTTTTAATTAGCAGAACATTTGGCATATGTTATTGGTTACCAGTACTACAAATTGCTGATCACAGAAGAGGTTCGCAAATGTACAGGTCAAGGAATGAGCATTGCATATATTAAATGTTACTCTAAATTTGATCAAGAATTTAAAATGCTTTTACTTGAGTGAGGGGTTGCTTACAAGATCTTAAAAACAAAGCATGAGGCAGTCAGTAATTCGCAAAAGGGGTCACATGGGAGCATTGACTTACAAGATCTTTCAATTACAAAGTTTAAGTGACAATTCAAACAGCTGAGGCTTCACAATGCTGGCCATAACTAGAGCTGGTCACTCATGGGAGTGGTTGAAGGAGAGTTTCAACTATATCTGATTGTTTCTGTTGTTGATATAAATTTATTTGCATAATGTACATGTATTAATAGAATAATGCATTAATGTATTGCTCATTAATGTGTTGCTCATTTAGTTAATTTGAAAAGCATAAGTTAAATTCAAACATACCTGTAATAGCATGGACTGTCTTTGGAAAGAGCTGCTTATAGCCATAATAGCCCCCTCCATTTAGGTTAGACGCTCGTTGTCTCTTTGATGAATTATTACCACTAATTTTCAGTTGTAAGTCTTTGACTTGTCTTTTCAGTTTTGTAATCTTTTCTCTTAAGAAAATGCTTTCCTGACAACCATGGGAATTTTCAATTGGGCTTTTCTTTGTAGAGTGTATACCTGTTGGAAATGAAAGCTAAATTAGTTAATCACTATATGAAAGATTATGAGATCATGCACCTACACTTAGTCTTATTCATATTTATTGCCATAGCAGTATTGATAAAACTCCCAGTTTATTTCTACCTGCAGGTCTCTTTCTTTTCTTGGCTACATTTGCATTGACTGCAGCTTTCTTGGTGGTACTAGAGGCTGCATGTAATTTTTTCTTCTGCACCTTCTGCAGTTTTTGTCTGCCAAGCTGAACACTTCTCAAATATTCAAGATCTACAAGATTAGAGTACATGTCAGATCATTTAAATGATTAGAAAATTAATGTGAATTTTTTTTTAAAAATCTAATGACTTGCATAGAACACAGCTAACAGAACTTTTAGAGTAAAAGAAAATGATTAATTTAAAGACCTATTTACATTTTGGAAAGTAGTTATAAATTACTATCAGCTATAAAAAGAGAATTACTTATGATTTACACTGATTTGATCACCTCTTTGGCATTTTTGTCATTTAATACAACTGTTCCTTCCACAGTAAGAAGCAGTTCAGTGATATCATCATCACTAAGGTCTACAAACTCTTTCATCGATTCCCCATCCTGTTCTGTTGTGATAGTATATACAGTTGTTTAATCATATTGTCATAATAGGGAAGTTGTGTCTTTCCCAGTGATGGTAAGAATACTGGCCATTATTTTACTGTGACATTTAGTCTTCAGTTGCACTCACAGAATATTAATTTTGAGGATTTTCTTGTCACTGTCCATAACTTTCGAGTGGCACTTGTTGTGGTGGGTTCAATAAGATTGAACTTTAATAGATAATTCCTTCTGGTGGGAATTGCAGCGTCAATTGTTGTTTTTTCTCTAATACAACAAATTCTTGATCTATCCTTAATCTGTCAGCCTCACTTATTGTGCTGTTTTTCATTAAAGTTGAATAGTTTGTGCCATTAAATTCTTTCATGACAACATTTGATATTTTGTAAGATTGCCCTGATTTTATTTTTAACTTGTGTCCTGTTTCCAGAAGACCAACCATAGAGATCCACTGTTATCTGTAAACAGGACTTCTTGTTTAGTCAAAGTTTTTCTGTGAACATTCGCAGTTTCTGCAGCACCATCATAAAATACGGCCAGCGATGTTGATCAGGGTGTTATTTTCTTGACCTTGAATTTCCTTTACTGAGCTGTCTGTTGCTTCCATGGTTTCTTCGTTTATTTGCTGGAGGTCAAAATCTGTCTCACTTCCATGGGGATCTTGAATTTTTGTTCTTTCGGTGAGAATCAGTTCTTCCTTTTTGCTGTCTTATGATTTTATTTTTGTTGGAACTTCTGTATTTTAACAGGTGATGAAGACTCAAATTTGGGCTTGAGCAGTGAATGCTTCTCTGGGAAGAAGTGGACAGCACAGTTTACTTTAGTGTTTGTTTGGAATTTTTGCAAAAAATATTGACTCATGTTTTTGCTGGTCTATAGGTGACAGGTTATATAAATAACCAACTAGGCTTTGTTCTGAAATAAAAGGACTAAATTAATGAATTTGAGTTGTTACTGATTAGATCAAAAGCATTGAATACTCAGTCTGGTATACATCGAATTATGGCATACAAAACACAGAAGCCAAGGGATGAAATGCAAAAGAGTCATAGACCCCATATTAAGAGCAGATCACGAGTGGTACTTGAATGAAAACAATGATGCAAATTAAAATAAATTATGGTAGAAATATATATACTGATAAATATTAAAAAAATGAATACACTAAGAGAATGAACTAATCCATCAACTAAGACTTTAAAGAATGTACACTTGTTGCCTCACAGATGGAAAGGGCAAAGGTTAGGGTTAGTTCCATGTTCCCACAACTCTATGAAAATAATTATGTTTTAAGAACATTTTGTTCTTGAATGTCTCATCTTTAGAGTTAACTTGTTGTTGTCTAAATGAATAGAGATCAACAATAGTAGATAATGCTGTGTCAATTTTTTCATTCAATTGGACCGGGTTAATTAATAGCACAATTTGTGATAGGTAATATGGTGGATTCATATAGGAAATTCAAGTAGCTTAATAACATTTTCTTAATTATGTTTGATTTCAAGACATGGACTGCATCAATTTAGCTAATGTACATTCAATTTACATGTATAGTACAGAACTTGCCAGGTATTTTATTAACAGTGTATGATAACAAATTTGTAGCCGCGCGATGCGGTTCCAGTTGAGGCCCAAAAATTGACCCTTGCTCACCATAGTCTCCAGTAGCTCAGTGGTTAGAGCATCAGACTAGATCACGGAGGGTCGTGGGTTCAAGTCTCATTTGGGGCTCGGATTTTTCTATTACACTAAAAATGATAAAAAATTGTCACTTAAATTTAGGTGAGAGGAAAATTATTAGTTTGAGAAATAGAAACTCTGATGAAAATTGTGGGTTAATTTCTCAATATTGTTCAATGTTTTATCCTGTTGACTATTAAGCAAATGGTAAAAATGGAATACAACTTCTATGACCACTTGAATCATTCACACTTGGGTCACCTAAAAGGGAATTATTTAGAGAGAATTAATTGTTATTGCTTTTGATGACACATAAATGCAGCTATTTTTTGTTCTTTAAAAAGGTTCTTTGTCATTTGAAAAAGTTCATTCAATCTATGTTCCACCTGTTGTCTGTATTTTAATTAAAGTGTTTAATTTTTTATACTTTTATGTCTATCAAAGTCATTGGCTCTACTACAAGTGAGGACAACCATTTAACTTGACTTGAACCTACATAATGTGATGCCCAATGTTCTTTCAGACTTTCCAATATCCATATATAATGCAGTGGTTTTGTCACCTTCTCTTACTTTCCTACTTTGGCTAAGTTATGTTTTCCTTTCTATAAAGAAAGTGTTTTATAATTTTTGTGTAATGACTATAATACGACAGGAAATTTCAATGCAACACTGAATCTGTTTTTCTGGATTAACTTTGCAAAATTCATGTTATTGTTTTGCATCAACGTGGTTGGAAAATATTGGAAGACAAGTTCTCTCATCCTCTCAATTTCTTTTCTGGAGTTGGCGGCTTCTTGTTACCGACTCCTTAAATGCTATGGCCTTCATCAGTGCTAAAGGGCTGCATAGTGATCAGTGTTAGATCAACTGCTGGATCCTTCTTTGCTGGAGAAGATGTACATGCCACAGGCTGTGTAAGCAATAAGTTGGGCAGTTACTTTTGCCTGAACTGCATCTGGCACACGAGTCTCCCTGGTGCCACAATGAACAACAATTAGTGTGTCTATCTGCTTGAGAATTTTTCCAAGGGTCTCTTGAATATTTTCAGCTTTGTCCTGCATGGTAGGCTGTTTGGTGTTGGGTGATGAAGTTTGGGTTGCCTTAATGACATCCAACAGACTAAGGGAAACAGCTCTGTTGTGCATTAGTATAAGAGAGTTGACAAGCAGAGGTTGGATTAGCAGCAGACTGCAAACTGGGCTTATATTCACTGGGCTTATATTCACTGGGCTTATATTCACTGGGCTTATATTCACTGGGCTGGCTGGAACTAAGTAGACAAATGGTTGTGATGGAGTTGGAGATGGGCATGCATACACAAACTGGTAAAGGTGGCATTGCATGAATTAGGAATAACACTAACATTGGAAAGTATAGACAAAGGTACATGTAATGTCTCTATTGAATATCCTGAGCCTTTTCTTAACAATTACTAGGTTTTGTTTAGAAACCAAAGCTCTTGATATTGGTAATTTCATCATTCTACTGACAAGATTTAAACTCAATGTCATCATATTGGATACTAGTTTCTCTGTTTGGTTTCAAAACTGTTATTTTGGTGAAAACAAATCAAACTTGTACATACCCAGTATTTATCTATTGTACCAATTTAAACTAACACTGAAAACATTGTACTTAATGTTCATCAAGGATATGCTGTAAACAATTATTATATTGGGATTAACAGTAACATTGAAAAATGTCAACAGGGTAATGTCTAAATTGAATGTTCTGGTTCTTATCTTTTTTGATAAGATATTAAAGTCTATGGCATTGGTAATTTCATCTCTCTGCTGACAAGAATTTAAACTTGATATAATCAAATTAGATTATAACTTCTCTGTTTGGTTTGAAAATGGTATGATTATCTTTAAAAAATTTAAACTTGCACATAGTTATTTATTTTACAAAAATTTTAACTAACAGTGCAAAGGTAAAGTACTAAATGCTCATCAAGAAAATTAATGATTTGGTGTTAAAAATCATTGTACTAGGAATAACAGTAGCATTGAAAAGTGTTAACAAGGTAATGTTTAAATTGAATGTTGTGCTTTTTATTTATTTTTTTATAAGAAATCAAAGTTCACAATGTTAGTAATTTCTACTAACAAGAGTTTAACAATTTCTCTGTTTTCTTTGGAAATTGTGAACTTGATATCAATATTTTGATGTCATTTCTGCCTTTATTTCATAAGTTGGATCCAACACTTAAACTCCAGGACAATTTTTAACACAAGTTTCAAAATATTTAATTTCAACAATTGATGACAGTGGCTGGCATAGATCGGATGAAAAACGAAGTGGTTAAAACTGCAAAGAAAATAGCAAACGAAAACCTAATACAATGTAAATTAAGCTAAATACACTTAGGAAAACTACAATGAAAATAATGATGAAAACTACATAATAAAAAACTTACATTTGTTGCAATACTGAGGAGTCACTGCCTGACGGTGAAAAAGCTGCACGAAGCGGTATGACGAAAATACAGTTAAACTTGCTGGGTAAAACTGAACAAACTACAATTAACAATACGGTTTAAATACATGCTATGTAACATAACATTATGAAATGACACAAAGCACAGCGTGCGCAAAATTTTACTACAATTAGCACTGTTTGAAACAGAAAAATAAACTAGAATAAGTACCAGGCATTTACAATCTACAAATGATGCGTTGCCATAACAAAAACGAAAAGTCAATATATGGCTTCTTGGTTGAGTTATTTAGTGACAAAGTCATGTCATATTCTTAAAATTTACCACTGGTTTTTTTAGTGGTAACATTATAAATTAACTAACTTATTCCTCTCTAGTACATAGTGACAGATGACCATCCATTTTTTGGGTATAACTTTAAGTGTGATATGCTGTCTGCTTTAAATATACAAGTCACAAAAATACCGTTAAAAAGGGTATAGAATGACCATTCAGCAAATATTCATTTGATTCCTCAATTTTAGTTTAAACTTGTTGATATTTGGACTATCATGGCAATAGATTACATTACTTGGACCAGATCAAATCTCACCTAAAGATCTTAAACTGGCACAGGGATCTCTTGTCCAAGGCTTGTTTGAGGTCTTTAAAAGAGTAGGGATTGTTGCAAGTCCCCCCGAGCAGTAGAGAGAATCTTCAGTTACCATATACCTATCTCTAAAAAGGGAATAGACTGGACCCTAACAATTTTCAAGTAATATCTTTGCTTAGTGCTCCAGGGTAACTGCTCGAGAGGGTAGTATGCAAATCTTTGGATGATCATATTATTTCTGTGAATGTGTAGTGTGATGTTCCGGGTAAGTGAAGTCCTGAGAGGGATTGTTGTCGGTGGTGGTGACTGACAGTTTTACAACCTGTGTGGAAGTCATCATCAGAATCATGTGAATAGTTTTTGTCAGTAGAATGTTCTTAGTTCAGTTTAAGTGAAATGATTGGTCAGTTTTGCTGTGATGTTATTGGCTGTAAGACTCAAGTGGCGTAAGTCGGTCATGATTGGTCTGTTTCGATCCGTTGGTTGAGTTTGGTCTTTCTGTTCGGTTCGTTTGTAATGTTAATGAATGTTGTGAACGAGTCGTTTGTATGGAGCTGGTAGTAGCTGACACCTGTTTAGGGGAGTCTGTTCTAAGTTAGTAAACCAGCTTTCCAGAGTCAGTCGTTGAAAGTAGTTAGTGCTGTAGGTTTAAGGCATTGCAGAGAGTCCCATTCAATATTGTGGTTCGTAAGACAATAGTGTTCAGCAATGTGATTGTTGACATCACCTTTTCTTGTGGCCTGTCTGTGTTCAGTCAGTCTTTTTGCGAAGTTTCTGCCAGTTTTATCAATGTAGGAAGCTTGGCAGTTGGGGCAATTGATTTTAGAAATTGCTCCCTGTCTGTCCCTCGTTTTGTCCTTATCTTTAACATTGGTTAAGTAACTGACATAGTGTGGTGATGGGTTTGTGGGCGACGCGGACATTGAAGGGTTGTTAGATGCGCAAGATGTTCTCAGACATGCCTTTTATGTACGGTATGGTTACTGTAGCCGTAGGAGTTGGGGTGTCATTTGTTTGGTAGTAGTAGTAAGTCAGTGAGTGTTTCGTCGAATGAAGTCGTCATTGTAGTTGTTCTTTGAAAAACCACGGTAAAGGTATTTGTTCTTGTCGGATAAGCTGTCTGTCATGTTGCATACTGATTGTGCACGTTGTGTTAGAGTTCTGATAATTGTGGCTTTGTGTGATGTAGGGTTGTAGTATGACTCGTCTAGTAATCTGTCGGTTTCCTGGAAGCTGTCCTCTGTAGATAATTGTCATCACGGCTTACCAGACAGTCTAGAAAAGGAAGTTTGCCATTTTCTTCAGCTTCTCTGGTCAACTGTATGTCAGTGTTTTGTCTGTTAAGGTGGTGGTGGAATGCGTCAATTTCGTCGTGTCATATGGCGGTGAATGTGTCATTGACGTAGTGTAACCAAAGCAGTATCATTTGTGGGCAGGTCGAAAGGGCCCTTCGACTTACCCACAAATGATACCGCTTTGGTTACACTACGTTGACGACACATTCACCGTCTTATGACACGACAAAATCAACGTATTCCATCACCACCTTAACGGACAAAACACGGACATGTAGTTTACCAGAGAAGTCGAAGAAAATGGCAAACTTCCTTTTCTAGACTGTCTGGTAAGCTGTGACGACAACTGACTACGGACGACAGTTTCCAGGAAACTGACACATACTGACAGATACTAGATGAGTCATCCTACAACCCTACCTTACACAGAGCCACAACTATCAGAACTCTAACACAATGCGCGCAACTAGCATGCAACACAACAGACAGCTTATCCGATGAGAACAAACACCTTTACCATGTTTTTTTCAAAGAAATACAAAACGACTTCATCCTACGAAACACTCACCGACCTAGTACTACTACCAAAAGAAGCGACACCACAACTCCTACGACTACAGCAACCATACCGTACATAGAAGGCATGTCTGAGAGCATCTTGCGCATCTTACAACCCTTCAATATCAGCGTCGCCCACAAACCCATCACCACACACCGTCAGTCACTAACCAATGTTAAAGACGAGGACGAACCGAGGAAGAGACAGGGAACGATTTATAAGATCAATTGTTCCGACTGTCAAGCCTCCTACATTGGAGAGACTGGCAAAAACCTCGCAAAAAGACTGACTGAACACACGCAGGCCACGAGGAAAGGTGATGTCAGCAATCACATTGCTGAACATCATTGACTTACGCACCACAATATTGACTGGGACTCTCGCAATGCCTAACCTACAGCACCAACTACTTTCAACAACTGACTCCGGAAAGCTGGTTTACTAACTTAGAACAGATTCCCCTAAACAGGTGTCAACTACTACTGGCTCGATACAAACGACTCATTCACAACATTAACATTACAAACGAACCGAACACAACGACCTAACTTTATAGACGAATTGAAACAGACCAATCACAACTGACTTGTACTACTTGAATCTTACAACCAATAACACCGTGGCAAAACTGACCAATCCTTTTACACAAACTGGACTAAGAACATTCTACTGACAACAGCTATTCACGTAACTGTGATTGTGACTTCTGCACACAGGTTGTCGAAATGTCAGTCACCACCACCACCACCAACAACAGTCCTTCTCAGGACTACAACTCACCCGGACGATCACACTACGCTTTCACATGTCACCCCCAGGTTCTCAAACCATTTACTGCATATTATTTCTAATGGTATCTTAATTAATAGAAAATGGGGTTTTAGGAAAGGATACTCTACTGAAAGCCTTTTCCTCCATCTTGCTGAGTCCTGGAGGAGAGCATTGGATACTGGTGATAAGGTTGGATTCTTGTTCATTGATATTTGGAAAGCTTTTGATTGCGTGGACCACATAATTCTTGCAGAAAAACTTAAAGCAGTTGGTGTATTGGGTGATATGTGGAGCTGGATCAGAGATTATCTCACCAACAGTATGCAAAGGACTCAAGTTAATAATGTTAAATCAAATCTAAAACCTGTTAGAGTTGGAGTTCCTCGAGGATTTTTGCTAGGCCCTAGACTGTTTGCTACTTATGTTAATAACCTACCGGATCACGTGACCAGTGGGGAATTATATATGCATGCAGATGATACTACAATTTATGCCGTTATTTTACACGGAGTCTTAGACCAGGTTAAATCCTGGAGTCTTGAGAACAGACTGGTTGTCCCTGAAGGTAAATCCGAAGGGATGATTTCGAGCACTAAGCCGTTCATAGGTCCTATGAAACCATTGAGTCTGGTGTCATCTTTTGATTTCTTACAATCCTGACATACACTATCAATCAAAATACCATCACTGACACCAATTAAACCTTTTATTCTCTGGGCAGACTCTTCTTTGAAATTTGGCCCAAGTAGATCCAAGTTTGCCTTTAAGGAATTATTCTTGTACTCAAGAAACGAATCCATGGAAATACTTCTCCCAGCTTTTCCATGAATGATATAGAAGCTGTTGGCAAGTACGCTTTCTGCTATCTCCTCTGACATGATTGCAATCAATTTGGTTAAGAAGAGAAGGGGTAGTGTATAATACAATACTTTTTTTTAAAAAAATAACAAGCACTGTTAAAATAAGAACTGTTATTAAGAAATAGGAAGCCCAGAGGTTAACCTAAATTAAGGATCTTTTATAAAGAAGAAACTCTAGAAATACAGCACTAAACAATAAAAAAAATGTACATAAACAAAATGCAAGCTCATAAAAAAATATACAAAAGTCACAGAAATACCGTTAAAGAAGGTATAGAATGTCCATTCAGTAAATATTCATTTGATTCCTCAATTTTAGTTTAAACTTGTTGATATTTGGACTATCATGGCAATAGATTACATTACTTGGACCAGATAAAATCTCACCTAAAGATCTTAAACTGGGATAGGGATCTCTTGTCCAAGGCTTGTTTGAGGTCTTTAAAAGAGAAGGGATTGTTGCAAGTCCCCCCGAGTAGTGGAAAGAATCTTCAGTTACCATATACCTATATTTAAAAATAGGTACCCAACGGGTACTTGTGTCTGCTGCAATAGGATGGCGTTTTCACAAAGAACAGTGGCATATGTTACTCCAGTGATTTTTTTAAAAAAAGGTCCGCTATGCTAACATTTGGTAGTGCAAGGTGTTTCCTGGGAGCGGATAGTTTTATTTTATGCAATCAAGTGTAGTACTTCTGTTTCTTTTATACTAGGGTGTTTTTTTTTTTTTTTTTTTGCCTTGTGTTCACTATGTTGTATGTCCATTAGCATTAATATTTTTCAAAATGAACTGCATGTAACATATAAAGGTATGGAAATAAGTGTACCGGAAAAAATCGTAACACAGTGGCAAAGACAATGTGGTAATTCAATTGCTTTTATTAACACAACTTATTTTGTTAAACATTAGTAATTCCACATGGTATATTTATGTTGTAATGAACTGTAACGAAACTTAAGGGTACTTCAAGAACTGTTTAAGGGGCAATAACTGTAACGGAACTACTCAAAGTTAACGAAATTGCCAAAAAATTGCAATAAAGTGTAATCTAATTAATAGCAACTGAACCACTCATTCAATGTTGTATATTGTTACTTTTTGATCGAAATCATTTACACAATGATTTTAATAGGAATAAACTATAACAGCATTTCTGCCTGTGTATACTGTCTTACAGGTTGTATGTGAGCGTAAATCTGGCATTAATAAAAGAACTTTGTAATTTTGTTTGTACAGGTTTGCACTTCCCACGTTTTTGTTTTCAACCTTTGCCAATGATGAGGGAAGTACATGAACAGCTATTCAAATGATATAGGGAGATACCTCGTTTATGATCTTTGATTTATTGTCATATTTTATTTTTAAGATTGGAGCATCTAAGAGTGCTTCTGTTATCTTTTCTTCATCCAGTGTTTGTGGACGTTGTAAGATATTAAAAACTTTTTTAATTTGTTCTTGGAAGAATGTTACAGTGAACTGGTTGTCATCTTGTGAAACTTTAACTTGTGCAAAACAGTTGGTAATACATTTATCTCTTTTTTGCGTCAGATTACAGTTACCACATTTTATAATCTTGGCAGTAAAAGATCCATCTGCTACCTTTTTGTGGCACTGTAAACATGAAAGGTACTTTCCGAATGTTAGCAGACCAATGACTTCAACCTTGGCCTCTGTGGTTGTAAAAGAATCAGGCAGTTCAACAGACTGGGGTAAGGATTCAATGAAGTCCTCTGCTTCTGACACTGTACAGTCATGCATCGTTGTGCCCAAGGCTAGTTTGTCAGACTTGTATTCTTTTATAACTCTAACGTTATGGAATGTATAAGTTTTTCCTTCACTGACTTCATTTATTTTGTCTTCCCAGAGAGTTAATGTTATTGTTCCGGATGGATCGCTGAGGAAGCATTCAGCTTTACATTTTTCTCCATTCGCTGTAGTTACTTTTTTTGTACCACTGATCTTTGTAACTTTCGCTTTAATTGTTATCAGCTGTTGGAAGTGGACACCAGAGAGTGACGCTATGTTATTTGTTTGTGGTATTTCTTTTGGTGTGAATGATACCTTGGTTGCGTCAATTCGGACTTTGTTGTCCATAAGTACTGTATTTGATTTAAGATCCATTTGGAAGTTGCTGAGCTTCACAGGGCTCTTTTTTGAACTTCTGGCTTTCAGGTCATCGTGTTTTTTTGTGGCAAAGCATATTGCTCTAACGGTACTATCAGAGCCAGTTTGAAGTAACATTTCAAAGTAGCTTGATTTTGAGCTTTTCTTCACTGGCGATACAGCATGGAGATATCCTGTTAGTTCATGATTTTTGTCCATGTTAAAGCTGTTGAGAGAAAGAGATTTAAAATGAATACTTTGTAGCAAGATAATAAATTTTAATATATTTTAATTAAAGAAATTGTATTTTTGCGTTGTACATGTAAAGTTGTAATGTAATGTTTAAAGCAAAGTAATACTTGCCTTTGTAAGTTTTAATCAAATGGCGGGGAAAAGAGAGCGTTCAGGGTTACTATCCAAAATTAGACAGCAACCTCAAACAACACAAGAAAATTTAAACTACATGTAGCAGTTCTCAATGAGAAATGAGTGCTGCTGTTAGTTGCATGTTTTAATACTACGTACAATATGTGCTATTATTTGTTTATAAAATACAAGGCGAATATCTAATCCTACTGGAGTTATGACGATTGCAGCTCATTTACAGATGTCAACTCATGCTTTTATTTGTTTATAAAATACAAAGCAAATAACTAATCCTACCCGGCCAAGTTACGACGCTTGGAGCTCATTTACAGATGTGGTATTAAAGCTTCCTTTTGAAACATTTAAGCAACAGAATCCTCTTTTAAGCTCAGTTACACCACACAAAAGAGTTTTATTTTCGATATTTCTAGTTTCTTTGACACTTTTACGGTTAATTTATCGATGGCTTCAAGAATATTGACGGCTGTCTACAGCAGCAATTATGTTCGAATTAATGCACAGATTGCTTTATGATCTGAAAAATATGTTTCTAAAATGTGCAAATTCACCTGTGATTCAGGTAAATTAGTATAAATGTGGTCTATGGTGGTTCTGTTGTCAGTTGTATAACATGATATTAATTGCCTGTAGCTGTTTTCTCTAATGAAGAAATTATAAAGAGGAAGTTTCTCTTTTTCATTTAACCAGTTCACATTAAAATCACCCATAAATAGTTTAAATTGGGAACAGTTCATAGTCAGAAGTTCTGTTAATGCTAAACACATCTGTCGTACAGGCACTCTGGGTGACCGATACACACCTATTATGGTAATTTGTGGTATTTTTTCAAGTTTTACAATAGTTATTTCTACGCCATTTGTGTTCATGCAAACTGGATACCCAGGAATAAAACTTATTTTACTATACACAGCTGTTCCACCATAAGGTCTGGTATTACATGTTGTGCATTGACTGTCATTTCTAAATAAACTGTAGCCACTAATTGTGTATGCAGTATTGCTGTCTAAAGTATATAACCTTGTTTCTGAGAATATACTGACATCAGTATGTGAATAGTTCAAATCTTTGCGTATGTCTTCTATATGTTTATGCAATGATCTTGAATTAAGGAAGCATAACTTAACAGTAGGTTCATGTATTTCATAAATAGGAGTTAAAGAAAAGTGGAGATGCTTTTCTGTCCGTAAGCGTTGCATTTCTGCTTTAACATCATGATTTACAGCTATTTTGTTCTCACAAAGGTCAGTTATGTAAAGCCCTTCTATAGTTGTTACTCTACTTAATCCTACATAATGAATGTGAGGTATTGCTCTCCTGGTGTTAAAGTTAACTACTATTCTTGTCTCAGTGTCACCTTGTGATCTGTGAATGGTTTTAGCAGCTGCAGGTCTCAATGGAAATTGCTTTCTCACAACCTGAGCTGTTCTGTTTCTTCCAACTGCAAATTGTGCAGTGATAGGTTTGATAGGAGTCCATTTGCGTTCAATACCTTGTACAAATAAGTGCCTATAATCATGTCTAGTTTTTCCTCCTACATGTGCTTGGTCAAATTCTACCCATATTATTCCAGAAGGTCTGTTTTTGTCATGTAATTGTATCTTCCTTACAATATTAGCAGCACCATTTGTCATGCCATCATCAGTCCTTAGATTCACTGCGATTTCTGTTCTTTCACCTTCAGCAAGTTGAAGGTTTAAAGGTAATTGCTTAGTTTTTCTAGGATCAAGTGGTACTTGCTTTAAGATCTTATCCCTTAGTTCTGCAGAGTTAGCACCCACAACACTATCTAAGGCTTTAATTGTATACTTTTCACCAGTTGCAGCCATGTGAACTCTCCTATTAAACTCATCAACTTTAGAATTCTGTATGAACAAATGGGGGACATTGATAGGGTAATTTGTACAATTTTCTGAAATGCATCTCTCTTTAAGTTTTGCAATGTCTTCTGGAGTGTGATTACCTTCTCGTAACCTGTTAAGAAGTTGAGCAAATTCTTTGCTTTCTCTTTGTCTCATAATTTCTTCTAATTCAAACATTGTATATAGTTCTTGCCACAAGTTGGAAGCAAGAGCTCGATATTCTGAGTTGTTCATATCTTTAAACACATAACCATCCATAACAGGTTGTAACTGAAATAAATCACCAAGTGCTATCATGCTTACACCTCCAAATGGTTCTTTGCTGCCCATAATATCTTTTAATCTGTTATTTATTTGTACATTAAACATAGTATTGCCAACCATTGAAATTTCATCCAAAAATATTAGTTTCACTGCATGAAGTTTACATCTCAGAGTGTTAAGTCTACTTGAGTCAAGAGGTTTATAAATCTTTAGTGACTGGCTTGCTGGAATTGCCAAGGTACTGTGTATTGTATTACCTTGTATGCCAAAAGCAGCTTTTCCAGTTGGTGCTAATAACAGTATTTTAACATCATTGAAGTCTTCACCAGCTCTGGAGTTGTAATATTTTAGTGCTGCTTGATGTAGACATTTGACCAGATGGGACTTGCCCACTCCAGCTCCTCCAGAGAGGAAATAGTAGAATGGTTTGTCTGATGTTTTAACAATATGCAAGATATGATAAAAAAATTCCTTTTGCTTTTGATTTAGTGTTTGCACCAATTGTCTGTACTCTTGGTCTTGTAATTCATTTAGTATCAGTGGTTCACTAGTTTCTATTGCTGAAGGAATTCCAACATCTTCTGATAAATCATAGTTTTCATTGAGATCAGGATGCAAATCTTGAAGACCCTCAGCCTCATCCTGGTATTCTCTGTTTTGTGTAAATGGTGCTATTGAGTCAAAATGATCATTGTCTTCATCAAGATGAATCAAGTGTTCATGGATTTTGTCTAAGTCTTCACTGCAAACAGCATATAGTTTCATTTGCTTATTTATACTATCTTTTACATTTATGAAACGTTCTTGGTAGGAGGAACAGTTAGCTAACAAATCAGTGTCCTCATTTCTCCATGACGTAAACAGCATTATTAATTCACGATAATGTTTTTCTGGATCTTTTTCACAGTTATACCAAACACTTCTTATAATTCTAGCCTTTGATCTTTTTTTGTTACTTTTGGGATTGATGAGATTATCCTCAAAAAGGTCATCGTCATTTTGTTCATCATCAGCTGTTTCTAATGGAAGGTTATCAGAATCTCTTTCGAATGATTTTTTTACATATGGTTTTCCACATGAGTCATACCATGCAGTCCAATCTGCCAATGTTAAGTATTCAAGACTTAAAGGGCGTTTTGCATATCTTTGCAAAAGACCATTGGTATATACATCTTCACAATCATCATCCATTTCTTCAATGTCATTTATTGATTTTAAAAGCTGAACTCTTTCATTAGGAGGAGTGGTATTTATGAATATTACTTGACGAGAAGACTTCTTCATAGGAAGCTGTAAAACAATGTAAACAGCTTCTTGTGCACTTATCTCGACACTGTTTAAAAATTTGTTTCCAATGTCTCGGACTTGTTGCTTTATGCTAGAATTTCCTTTTCTGGCTTCAGCACATGCTTGTCGTAAAAGTTCACTCATTCCTTTTTGTGCTTTAGAAATATACGAAACTATGTACATGGCACATGCATACACATCAAGTACAAACTGGATATCCATGTTTGCTCTCCACGCCTCGAGGGAAGCAGGATTATAGTTGTTTATTCTTAACTCATTCGGTTTTCTTTTTAAAAACACAGTTGGTGAATTTAACGATGACCTCACAGCTAGTCGATATTCATTTTCAGTAACTTTTAATTTGACAAGTAGTTGTTCAAATGTTATAGGTTCGCCTTCTTTCATATCATTTAATTGCTTGTTGATTATTTTCCAAGTGTCTTTGTGCTGTTTTATTTTATTTTGTGGCATGTCTGCTTCTAAAGGGTAAAGAATTTCAGTTGCTCTCATAGGAGGTTGTGGATAGTTAAATCGACATTCATTCTTTGACTTTTTTCTACAAGTGTGACAATGCCTGTGAATTTGCCTGTTCACTAGTTTATGTAATTCTGTATTATCAACTGGCCACTGACAACTAATTATTTTATCAATAAAGTCTGTAACGGCAGCATCGTCGTCGACTCCAAATACTGGTGCATCTTCAAGCCATATAAGCATGTGTATGTGGGGTGAGCCCTGCTGCTGGTATTCTACTCGGTAAAACCAGTCAGAAATTTTGCCTAATGGTTGAGCTTTACCAAAAAGAAAGTTCGTGAGAAATTGACTAATTTGATAATCAAAATGTCTAGCACATGTCACTGGGTCACTTTGAATAAGCCTGCATTTCTCATCCCAGGTCATATTTTCAAGCTCACTGGTAGTGTAGTCTTTATGATCAACTACCTGGCCAAGTATTCGAAGGAAATGTATCCATTGTGTTTCTGCTGAAGAAAAACTACAGAATATAGAAGATGGTCCTAATTGTCTAATCATTGCAAACAAATCTTTCTTAGCCTTTTCAAAATATGGTGGTGAACCTCTTAATGCTCTCAAGAATTGGAATCCTTCATCAAGATGAATCAAGCGCTCTATTGCTCCTTCACATTTCAACTGTCCTGCATTTAAAGATCTATTATTTCCTTTGCACTTCCTAAGAGCAACTTGTGATTTCCCTAACATAATTTTCATTTGAAGTTTTTTTGTTTTAAAGAATATATTTTCAACACACATAGCAGCTCTCCTATCTGAGCGTCTTAGTTCAGATTTACAGATGTCGCTATAATGAACGTTAACTAGTCTATCTTTATTTTCCGGCCGACCTTGACCAAGGAATATACCAGGATACGCTAATTCTTCAGAATATTGATCTCTGAATATACTTAGGGGTTTGGTTCCTTCTCCTGGTGCAACATTTAATATATGTTGAGGCTCACTGTCTTCAACAAATTCTGTGTTCGTCAACATGGTGTCAGTAACACCAGCAGGTATTTCTGCCTCATCTTCAGTCCACTGATCATCACTATCAGTGACATCACTTCCACTAATATTACTTTGCTTATTGCAGCTACTGGTGTTTTGTATTTCTTCTGATTGTTCATTTTGATTTTCAGGATTAGTTTCACCTAATAAACTGTTTACTCCCCAGTCTTGATTTACAGTTATTCCTTCCTGTTTGTAGAGAGTGCTGTTATTAACTAGCCAATTGGCTGCTTGAACAACTTTATGTGGCCTTATATTGAGAGACAATGCTGAGCTTTTGTATTGCAATTTTCTCTTTAAATTGACTTTAATTGTACCAGCATCATTGGGTAACCTTGGTAAGATATTGACAGTATCAGTTACTTCTGCTGGGACATTTACAACATTTCCATGTATTTTGAATTGCCTTCCTCTTGGAGCTTGCATTAATTTTTGAAATGCAAGTCTTGGAGCTACAAGCCTACATTCCAGTTCATTGAGGTCAAAAAATTCAGGTTTTATTGGAAAACTCATTCCATTCAATATGGCAAGGGGTGGAACTTTATTCTTTGCTAAGTAATTATGACAAGTTCTACATAGCCACTCTTTATTGTTGACACTTTTTGTTTTTATAAGATATTTTTCAGCAGCAGGGTTTGATTTTCTTATTTTAGTAGCTGGGTAAACACTGTGTTTATACCACAGCTGATCACAACAACTACAAATATATAAGGGGCCCTGTGACACAATGTCATGAAACCTCATTATTAAGGCAGCCATGTTTTGTATTTTTTGGTTTTTTTCTTTTTGACTTTCAGCATTATTATTTTCTTTAGTGGTTGAGGTTTGCTTCTTGTTGTTACACTTATACTTTTGATTCATTTTAGTAGCCCTTTTGTTATTTCTGTAATGTTTCATGTAAGAAGTCCAGTTTTTTTTCTGCTCCTGTGTCTTGGATTTGCATTTATCATTTCCACTACTGTTAGTGCTTATTCTTAAATTGTTTACATCAGAATTGTGTTTTCTTTTTCGACTTCCATTATTTACTAGTACAGCATTTGTATTCTCTTTAGTGGGTGAACTTTGTTTATCACTGTTACATTCATAGCTTTGATTCATTTTACCAGCCCTTCTGTTATTTCTGTAATAATTCATGTAAGAATTCCATTTATTTTTTTGCTCATGAGTTTTGGATCTGCATTCATGGTTTTCACTGTTCTTAGTACTTATCCTAACATCGTTCAGATGGGAATAATTGTGTTTTCTTTTTTGACTACCATTATTTACAAATACAGCATTTGTATTCTCTTTAGTGGGTGAACTTTGTTTATCACTGTTACGTTCACAGCTTTGATTCTTTTTACCAGCCCTTCTGTTATTTCTGTAATAATTCATGTAAGAATTCCATTTGCTTTTTTTTTCATTGCTCTTAGTGGTTATTCTAACATCATTCAGATTGGAATAATTATTGTGTTTTCTTTTTCCAGTACTATTGTGTACTTGTTCAGGAAGAACATTTTGTTCTGTAAAATTGAAATCACTATTGTGACTTCTGTAAGGGTGCTCATTTCCTGAGTAAGAGCTATTTGGTATTGTTGATACATAATGCACTTCGTTTACATGACCTATATATATTGTTCTTGGTTGCTGTGATGATGAATGGCGTGGCTCTATTAAAGTTGCCTGTCCAAAATTTATGTGAGATTCTACAATATAAATTTGTATATTAAGTGATTCTGCAACTGCTTGTACAATTAATGCATCACACCATGTACCTTGCATTGACATATTTGTCAAGTAACCATTCCATGAGTTCTGAGTGTTGCTTTCAATGAAACGTTCAGGGTTATCCCTGAGGTATTGGACAGCAGCTTGTCTGATGTGAAAGTGATGACTGGGATTACCATACAATTGATGTGATACGGCTTTAAAAAAGCAGTCACCTGCACCACCCACATCTAAAGCTATCAATCCCAACTGTCCTAATCGAAAGTTAAGCAATGTTGAGGAATCCACTGACAAATTGGTCTGATTGTTCACATTCTGTTCGGGACCTGGATTTAATTCAACGTCACCTGATCTCAAAAGATTCATCCTTGATACGCAATATGTTTTAGCCGGGCAAGTTGATTTTTTAATTTTACCTGAACAACAGCTACTAGTTTGCTTTCTTTTTTTTGACTTTTTTGTTGCCAGTCTTTTAAAATTGACTAAGGAAGTAATAAAAGCGTTGCATTTTTGTAAATACCGTATATACCACAATTTATAGTGAGTAACCAAGTCATACAATCTTGAAGATTTAGGGGTACATTTCTTAAAAATAAACTTTAGCTTGCTTCTAGCTTTTCTCTTTTTCATATAATTTAGGACCTTTTTCACAGGTATTCTAGATGGCTCTCGGTCTCTATGTCGTTTTACTTGTTTAACGAACTTGGAATTTTTCCGAGGGGAATGTTTGTGGAATTCTTTCGATGGCGGTACATCAACAATGGAAGCTCCCACAACAAATCTTACATCTGTTTTTAAAGATCTGTTAGAAACTATCCTTAGATAACAAATATCATGAATTGTACTTCTACACTTCCCTTGTAGGTTAAAAATTGCAACAGCTTTCGCAAATGTCTGGCCAGTGAAAGGTATTTTCACTTTAGGGGCGATTTCATTTCCCAAACAGCGGGTTAAACAGGGCATATTTCCCTCAGTGGGCTTTATAATCCCCAAAAGGGGCTCAATAATTCCCGTAATGGGCCTTTCTCTCCCCAAATGGGGCTCATTTATTCCCCGAAGGGACTTTCTTTTCCCCAAATGGGGCTCATAAAGCTTATTTTGTGTCCAAGGCACTCGCAATATCGCCGAGTGGTGATGCTGTTGGCGCCAAGAAAGCTTCCATCGATCTACAACTTCAAAGCATCTTTCAAAACCTTTCACACGGCCGGACAAACAAGTAGTGCGAATGCTGTGGCAAATGGACAAAATACCCTTTAAGAAATCCATCACAAAGATGAAAAACGAAAAGATCACTTACCTAGCAAGCAACAAACACTGCAATAAGCTCACGTGAAATATACCACAAGATGGCGGACCTCTTCCTTCGAAAGCTGAACGGAAGCACATGGTTGTTGACGAAGTTGACGTTTCCTTTTCTCGTATTTGATTGCTTCCGAGTCTTTCCGGAAATTAGTTGTGTGCCACGAGCTGTTGGCGTTGTCCATTTCTCAAATCCGATTGGTTCCAATATTCCCCAGAGGAACGAATTTAACCCGAAAGTATTACACCCGAAAGTATTACAGGCTACCGAAAGTATTACACTTTGAGAATACTTCATGTAACATGTCACGAAATGGAATCCACGGTGAAACGTCATGAGAAAATCCGCGATTTTATCTTATATGAAGTAATGGTCGCGCGTTTTACAGCTTATCATTGTGTCTGCATGCAAATGCAGCAGACACAAAAAGGGAATAGACTGGACCCTAACAATTTTCAAGTAATATCTTTGCTTAGTGCTCCAGGTTAACTACTCGAGAGGGTAGTATGCAAGTCTTTAGGTGATCATATTATTTCTGTGAATGTGTAGTGTGATCTTCCGGGTGAGTGAAGTCCTGTGAAGGATTGTTGTCGGTGGTGGTGACTGACATTTTGACAACCTGTGTGGAAGTCGTCATCAGACTGGCAAAAACCTCGCATAAAGACTGACTGAACACACGCAGGCCACGAGCAAAGGTGATGTCAGCAATCACATTGCTGAACATATCATTGACTTACGCACCACAATATTGACTGGGACTCTCGCAATGCCTAACCTAGAGCACCAACCACTTTGAACAGCTGACTTCGGAAAGCTGGTTTACTAACTTAGAACAGATTCCCCTAAACAGGTGTCAACTACTAAAAAAACTGAGAATAATTCGAATCCTTATCTATAGTATGGACATAATTTCTACTGACTTAGAATTGTGTTTGATCTTACTGTGTTATTGTTCAAGCACTATTTTGTTCAAGCACTATTTTGTTCATTCTGGTCAGATTTTATATTAAACATGAGGAAATCTTCAGTTTGTTGATTGGGTTGTTTCTAGCTCAGTACACCAGACTATTTGAAGTAACTTTGAAGTAACAAGTAACTTTTTCCATTCATTGCAAATTTCTTGGGAGTGTGATATGTTTCTGTCTTGTGGTGGAGTGCTGGTGATATGTCTAGCTGGGGGGAGACACTGTAAACAGATTTGTAGTAGAATGGATATACCCTGCTGGTTGAATGAGCATTATGGAAGGTTTAACACCACTTGGAGCCAAACAAAGAAAAAAAAAAAAAGAAAAAAACCTTATGCTTGTGAGCAACAACAGCTCTTTAGGAGCCACCAAACTTGCAAAAGCAATGATCAAAGTGGCTGACCCCAAACACAAGTGTTTTCCTGAAACATGGTTTTCAACAATAAAAGCTGATAGTTTCTAAAGAAACTGTTTGGCGCTGCGTCGGTGGGGGTAACGAGATAATTTGAATATATCAACAAAGTTGAAATGGTAAATTGGCCACTGTTACGGTTATAAAAGCTGGCGTTTCGAGCGTTAGCCCTTCGTTCGTCGGTTTTCAACAGATGGGTGTGAAACACACTGGAAATCTAATCATATGTAGGATGCTCTTCATACCAAGCACCTGTAACTTGAAATAAAATTTCCTCCCTTGTCCACAATCAATAGTACAAGGAATGCCATGTAGTTGCTCCAAGGGAATCCAGTTGAATAAAGAGAAGCACAGAAATCTAGTCTGATTATTAGCACAATAACTAGGAGACCTTGTAAGAACTTGGTTGAAAGGGAAATGGCTCATGAATGTGTAAGGATCTTGGTCAGCATAATACGTACAGTATATGTGTGCATAAAGAAGTCATGTAACTATAAAAAATCACACAATTATTTATATGGAGAGATGCTTGACACAATATTCAATATTATGATAATAATAATAATGGAAACTTTATTTGTGTTTTGAAATGTACAATTGTAAATCTCACTACGTATAGGCAATTTACAAATGCTGCTTGAGATGGGCTTATTCAACACACACAAAAATCAAAATTGCTTCAAATCTGGGTTGTCCCAATTCCTATTTCTACAACAAAAGACGTAATATGTTGCTGTAATAGCAATATTTATCATTTTCTTGATTATGTAAAGTTGCTGCTTTTTGTCAATGCCTATGTCATTCATCGTGTCTAAGAACGTAGAGCATTCATCTGAGAAAACGCCATGGCAGCTCATGGAGAGATATACAAACTTCACACATCTGAAAGTTCTACTCATTTCGTTAATCAAGTTCCGATATTTTTCTTTTTTACGTACTGCATTGTTGTACAAGTTAGATTCGAAACCAACTGTTAATTCGGGAACATATAGGCACTTGGACTGGGTTAGGAAAAGAAGATATGGGCGATAATTTTCACCAGTTATTATCGAGGGATTTAGAAAACCAGTAACAACTGCATAGATTGAGGAGCTAACATTAATTACAGGTTGAAGGGACTTGGCAATGAAGTTAAGGATTGAGTCGTGTCTCTAGGTAAAGCGATCAAGGCGTTGTTGACAACCAGCGACCACATGAAGGAGTGACTCAGGATTAAGGTAAAAGGAACAATCAGGACTTTGTGATAATCCCCATCTTACCAAATTCTTACGTGTAGGAAGAGAATTGTTGATGTAGCGGATGGTAAAGTTGTAAATGTTCTTCGGTAGATGAGACTGGGCCACTGACCAAATAGAATTAACAGATGACAATGAATACTTGATAACATTTGAGAAGAAGAAAGCTTGAGATGTTAGGTGGTGTTGCAGGTTATCCTCTTGATTAGAAAGGAAATCCTTAAGAACTTCCTTAGTGCATTTGTACACATCATGTTGAATATTAGTGTGACAGCTTGACGATTTCCAGAGAGCTTTCAAGGAATCATTTGGGGACTCTTTTAATGAATTTCGGAGAACTGACTGGCACTGAGAAAATTTGATAGAGGGAGGACAAATATTAAGACCAAAATGCTTTTGTCTTCACTCGAAAAGCGACTCTAAACTTTTAAGATACGACCTTTAATACACAACGATTAAACTAAAACTTACCAGCAACTTACAACACATGCGGTTAAAAACAAAAAATGCTAAATTCATAACAGTTCTGGGTTACGAAACTCCCGCGGGATTTTAAGCAAATTAACATAACACAAATTTATCATGCTTTCTTGGAAAACATTGCTCAGTGTTCCAGATATCGGAATATCAAGCCATTTTCGGATGTAGCCATTCACTACAGAGTCGAGATGTTGCGTTATCCAGGTTTTGGATATATTTGCTTCGGTGAAATGCCATGACAACTTCGATAGGACATAGCGGCTGTACAGAAGAAGTTTGTGTTTAGGATGCAGTGGCTTTATATCGATGTCATTCATCAAGATTTGTACAAGAGAAGACAATTCAGATTTGAGTTGGTTATTAGACATGTTGAAGTCAAAGAAGCGACCTAAGTAACGAAATGATTCACCAATTTCCACACAGGGAAGTAGATTAATTAGGTGTTGCTTTTCTGATTCTTGACCGCTTATGACAGCGGCATCGTCAGCGAACTGAAACCAGTGAATGGGATTTAAGAACTCGAGGGAAAAGCCAAACTGGCGGTATTTTTCAGATTTAATATGCTTTAGAAACGTGTTAAAACACAAGTTAAAGAGAAGTGGGCTAAGGCAATCACCTTGGATATTGCGGGCAGAGACCATTCAATGATTTATAGACAAAAAGAAGGTAATAAAATGATTCAATATGAGACAAGCAACCAATTATTAATTTGTATTAAGGCAGGAGTAATATGGTCATATTTCCTTGTACCAGTGACATAAAGAGGAGCAATGTTATGGATTTGTTGTACCTCTTCACTTTATACCTTGGTATAAAGATGGAGCAGTGTTCATGACTTATCAGTAAGAAAGATCAGTGAAAAGGGAACTACATTTTTGTAGAATCAAATGCTTGTTACTGATGGATGAGTAACATTTTCTATTGAAAGTCATATGATAGATTACTTCTGTCATGGTCAAAATGAAGATTGTAATTGTTTCTCATTATGAATTAGGGAAGCGTAAAAGAGCACTGAAAAATAAAATATATGCAAATTGATTGTACTCAAGTTATCCCTAATTGATAAAGAATGAAAGTTATTATCAAACGTGTTCTTGAGCAAGACTGGTGCAGATATGCATATGGATGACTAATAAAAATCAGCCTTTGTCTGCCCTTTCTGATGTTTCCTGTCCATGGTACAGCTCTAAATAAGGGTCCTTTCGGCTCAAGTTCTCTAGGGATCATCCTCAACAATCTAGAACTTAAGATCTCTAACAACTTGGATTCTGTAAAGCAATACACTCTCATGTGACCTCCTTTATCACTGCTTCCTGAACTTGATAGAGTGGATTTGCTGGACCTCTCCCCTGGTTTCAGAGTTCAAAAAGTGTAAATCCAGTCAGTTCTTCAAAGCAGTCCCGAGACAAGTACATGACAATTTATGCCTGTGAAAATGAAAATACTGAAGTAAGCTTTTGTTAAAGAGACTTTTTTTGCGTTACAGTTGTCGCGTAGCGCGCGACTATCATTTGCATATTGATTCGTTATTCGAGACTCGTCACGTTCTTTAGGTGTTAGTTTTTTTCCACTAGTCGTCGCATCGCTAGGTCACTTGTAACATCGTCGTAAGAATATTAAAACAAGAAATCGCCGCTGATACAGTCTGATCGAATCGTCATTAACTATTTTTCTAAAGTTGGGAAAATCGTCCTTAACAGCTTTCATCTTGTGATTCATTTTGTCCTTCCTCAGTATAAACTTTATTGACATTCCAATAAATGGCTTTTCAATGCCAATTTACAAAAACTGAAAAATTCACAAATATATTTAAAAGGATCATCTTTCAATCAACTGTAGACTTAAACTTTCAATTTTATCATTCATCAATAAACTTCTGTATCAAGATAGACTTGAGCTTCCTTTTAAAAGTTTGTAGTAATACTTACAATAGATTTTAAAGAAGTGTCTAAAGAGTTCCATATCTTAGTTGTTCTGTATAAGAATGTACGTTGGCCACTTGTTGTTCGATATTTATTAATGTGAAGATCGTTATTCCTTGTTGTGTAATTGTGCGTATCCTTTCTTTTACTGAACTTTGAGCATGGGTTAACTGTGATGCTAAGCCATTGATGCATTTAAAGGCAATCATTGCATTCTTTAATTCCAGATGTTGTTTGATGGGTAGCCACTTTAACCCAGGAAGAACACGGGTGATATGATCGTACATAATACGTGTACCAAAAATAATTCTAGCTGGCTGTGTAGTTTTGAATTAATTGTACCTTGTTAAAAATTGATTAGTATCTGTGGTGTTTCGAATAAATATAAAAGCATGATGTCTATGTTTCCCAACAATCTTTAAATAAGCAGTTATAGAACATGTGGACACTTTGATGGTATTATTAATCTTTCCATAGCTCATAGCAAACATTTCAGTATCAGTAGTACTTGACCAGATGGCTGAACAGTAATCAATCTTACCCATCACAAGAGCATTGATGATGACTGACAGTGTTTCTTTGTTGAATGCATGTCAAACACAATTTATTTGACTTAAGTTTGCAATACAAGAAGGTGATAGATGTTGTACCTGATCATTGAAGGAGAGGTTGGATCTATAATAAGTCTTAATTAGGTCGCGAGCACACTGGACAGGTGGTATACTTTTGCCAAGGAAGTTGAGCATTGCAGAGGTAGATAAACAAAAGTCCAAATCCGTTAATGGAGAAGAAATAATAATAATAATAATAGTAATAATAATAATAATAATATATATATATATATATATATATATATACATATTTTAACCTTACTTTTTAATCTGACATTACCTTTTTAATTCTAGTATCACTAGCCGGAGCACAGGCTACGCCGTGGCGCCCTGTGTTCCTCTTAACTGCATGGCATACAGATAGCTTTTACTGCTGATAATAATAATAGCTCTATGAGTCCCAGGAGGCCAAGGCCTT
Source organism: Stylophora pistillata (assembly GCF_964205215.1). Taxonomy (NCBI): domain Eukaryota; kingdom Metazoa; phylum Cnidaria; class Anthozoa; order Scleractinia; family Pocilloporidae; genus Stylophora; species Stylophora pistillata. The sequence continues at coordinate 16,762,948 of NC_142528.1, read as the reverse complement.
CTGAGATGTTCCAGTGTATGCGGAGCACAGTTTTGTGAAGCAGAACAGAGTAGATGCGCGTTTCATCGACGTCAAGAAGAAAGAGGTGATAGCTGTGGAGATGTCGCGCCTGTGGATGGACAACCGGCTGACGAAGACCGAGGAGAAGACTGCAAAGTATGCTCCTTTGAGGTGGGAGATGGCTCAGCAGTATCCAGGATACACCGTCAAACAACATATCATCATTGATGTCCTGTGCGGATGGTCGAGAGATGGGGACGTGTCTATGATAGAGCTATTCGGAGGCCGGGGAGAGGGGATCCTAAGAAAAATGCAGAAAGCTGTCCTTTCGAACACCTTGAGCATTTCAAGAACTTTTAAAATTATCACTAGATAGCTAAGGAGCTCACTTGCATATCTTTTAGAGATTTTTCGCGCTACGTTTCTTGTATTTATCAGATTATTAGATATATATATATGTATTTTATTATTTAATTTTTATTTATTTATTTACGTTTTCAAAGTTTAGGAAGATTCTATTCCTACGTGCAGCCTGGGCCATGTTTATCGCCCCAGTCTGTGTATGATCTTATGGCAAACATAAGTTTTTACAACTGTCGGATGATAATGATAATAATAATGACAATGATAATTGTAATAATGATAACTTCCAAATATCTCTAGGATAAATAACTCAGAGCTGACTTTTCCCATTGCCCCTGTGACCCAGTATACATAAGCCAGTATACAAAATTTCCCCTACGAGGAGCGGGGAGTACACAAGAGAAGTTTTTCAATAACAACTCCAGCTAATAGCGTGAGAATATAAAATGTGTTAAACTGGTGGGAGTGAGTAAGAGCGTTTTTCGTACCGAAACTAAACGATTAGGTAACATTTAACAATTGGACATTTGTTACTCGCTTCAAACGGCATAATAAAGGGAGAAACAAGGAGATCTCCAACCGCCATATTTACAATTGAGAAATTGAAGTGAGTCCTCATCCTTTTACGAGAAACCACAATTTAAATTATACAGATGTTACCAAAAAAGCTGAGGACGAATATAAGCACATATGCTAAAGTTAGCTATACAGTACTGCTGACAGGAAAGTAACGGTTAACAAAAGATGAGCTGAAGTTTGCCACATCTAAGAAAAAAATGCAAAGTAAATCAGCTTCGATCTCTATAACTTTTCTTACAGATAATTTGTTAGTAACCTAACTCAGCCTAGCCAAGCCTAGATAACGACCCTGTCTAAAAGACGAAATAACTTTTCAAAGATCCCTCTCCAGTTTGCTATCCGCTTTTGTCATGACTGTACAGAGAAGCTTGTCGTCGGATGTTATCGAGTTTTCCAGTGACAGCGAGTGATGGGAGAGAGGCATTTTTGATTAATAACTTTGCTCGAGTAAGGCGCTTCATACAACTTGCGCCTGCGTATCTGCATGAATGGCCTACCAATACCGTGCGATTTGTACCTTATGCCTTTCCCTATGTATCGCGAAAATCACTTGGCTTCTGTTGATTTTGTTTCTCAGAATTTTTCTGGCAGAAGCTGCCATGGTTACGTTACGAATTCTTATTCAGTTAAAATTTGCTAAAACAAATATCTTCAAGATAATAGCAAATAAAAACGTACCTGCAATAGATGAATTATCTGCCACCACCACGCTCCTCATCGCCAGTCAGTGATAAAAAAATTTTAACCGTCTTTTTACTGTGGTTTAAACCTGAAACAAAGCAGAGAATGTTTGCCGCAATTAAGTAAATACTGTGAATTGTTCCCAACTATTGTTTTGATCTATCCTTTTGGCCTTTACATACAACAGCAGAATGAAGAAACAAATGCTATTTATTTTAGGAACCGATCATTATTTATCGCGGGGGGAGGGGGTTTGGATTTTAGTGGTGTCACGAGAGAACTTACCTGTCCCCCCTTGGGCTCTGTAATATTCTGAGGATTCCCCCCTTAAATGGGCAGTCAATTTTCAATAGTCCCCCTCTATACTCTGTTGGTTACAACTGATACCGCTCCATTACCCTTGCAAAAGGGTCTTCATGGGGAATAATTTTGACGGGTGACGGTTAATTTTTCTCCATTTTGCCGAACGGTTCACGGTTAAAATTCAGGGCCTTTACCGTTTGACGTTTATTAGAGAGAAATATGTCTATCAGTAAACAATACGCCATGAACGTTACATAAGTATCTTGGGAACTTCTACGATTCTAGTTTCCTTCAGTTGTCATTTAGTAAGACGGAGCGAAATAGTAAGCGGTGCAATAGTGACTTGGGAGAGAAAAAGCGCGAGAGGCTTGGGTCGAGGCGATATACCTTTCTGCGAAATAAAAAAATAGGCAGTAAAGACAGCACATGGCGACTGCTGCCTCATATCACATATTTGTGAGTACTCTGTTCCACAAGAGAGATTATTCAAGAATATAGTGACTTATTGACACTCAACCAATAATTGCTCGATATTGATAATAAGAATTGTAAAGATACATACATACATACATAAACTTTATTTACCTCGAATTTAAGAGTAGCTGTAAGCTAATATCTTCGAGTGATTAAAATGAAGTAAAAGGAATAAGCTAAACTAGAATAAATGAATAATATTACATTAATGATGATAAATATTTACATATTAACATTATTTAAATATCATTATACCACTAAATTCAGTATAGTTACACAAAGGAGTCATAAGTATTTGGCGCCGAAAGTCTGGAAAATTGGAAGTTCTAAAGAAAATAGATAATAACTATGACAAATGATGAGTTACATGGGCTAGCTCAAGAACCTCGCTGTTCCTCTATCGGTCTTTCCTCTCGGTTCAAATAATGATAAAACTACGCTTTGATTTTGATATTGCCTACCAAAGGTAAATCATTTTCTTATTTCAATTTATTTTCCAATTTCAATTTTGTGGACTTCTGTCTCACGCAACAAGGAATTCTGCGTTGTAGGATATTCCGCCACTACGCTATTCCACTGTTCTATCATTCACTTTAATAACTAAAGGTATCGTATTTCGCAGGATTTCGCAGCTTGCTCGCTTTGCAAATTTAGCGGCCCTTTTTGGCAAAACTCGTTGATTCAAACAGTAAAATGCTCTCTTTTCAAAGAAAAAAATTCCTTGAAAGCATCTATGATGTGCAGATCACATTTATTGAGATATATCGGCAAGGAAAAGTTTCGAATTAAATTATGCGTCGGTGGATGCTACGGTGAAATCATTTTGAGATGGTTATCATCTCCCGGCACGAACTGAGAAGATTGTATCTTCGAATCTACAGCCTCTTACGGGGAAACTGCTCGCTCGAGACGAAATATTGTCACAACTACAGAGATGGTCTGTAACAAAACGTCATCCTGAGTGCAACTAGCGTCAATAAAGGATCAAAAGAAGATGAAAAAGATGGCAGTGCAAGCTCCACTGGTAGTGGTAGAGGAGTTGATAACTTTCGCTTGCAACGGATGCCCTTTAGCGCCAGTGAGAACGCGAAAATTCACTCTGGATTGGCTTACTTTTCTTTGTAGTTAATTAGATATGACAGAAAGCGATATATTGCATGTCGCTTGGTTTAGAAACATGTTTCATAATTTTGTGCGACTCTCATTGGTACGAATTTATCTGAAGCTCGAATTATTAGTTCACGGACTTTTGTTTTGTTAGAGATCATTACACGCTCCCTTTGGGCTTTCTCGCCTCGTTGACTTACAAAAAAAACATACAGTCGAGGACAGACTAAGGAATGACACAATCAAAATCTATTCGAAAGAAACGTCCTCTGTTGTCGCCTCTCATATTATGATGTGGACCGAAGTTTCGAGAAACACGCCAAGTCTCCAAACTGCTAGTTTACTTGGTCTGTTACAATGAGAGCCCTCTTTTAACTTTCTTCATTACTTTCCGTGACTTCCCAGCTTTCTCCTCCGAATGCTTCTGAGATTGCTTTTAAAGTCTCACACTTTACTTAGCTGTGATAGCAAAGTTAAGAGAGCAAAGTGATATCTTCATATATGAGAGTTTGATTGAAGGTCTCTATCAAAACGAGAGCTTGGTATATATATCATGCAACTCCGTAAATGTTGTTGAGACGTCCTACCCTTCCCACAATAAAATTTCGTCGGTAGAAAATTTAAATTAAATCATTTTTCTTGTATTTCAAGATCATACAAATCTACAACTTTTACGTACTTGTTTTATAGGTGTTTAGTATTCAGAAATCAGCGGTGAGGCAACACAGAATATGCTAGCGATTAACTATCTTACGTTACCTAGAAAGATGCTGTTGGCGAAAATTGTACGAGGTTGGCAATACTCTTTCCCGTATTCTTTCTTTGCGTTTAAAAGGGTTCGACATGCATTTCATGTACACTGTTGAGGTTTTGTCTTGAAAAGCCTAAAGTACACTTGACGTTAAAGCTGTATCCCGCTTAAATGGCTGACTCTTCCTGCAGATAATTAATTGTTAAAAGCAAGCCTGATGGCGTACAAACAGATTTCTAATGTATTTTATTATTGAAAGAAGAGTTTGAATAATTCGCGTTTCGACATCTATCTATTCATGGACATCTTTTTGGAATTAAGTCAACAAGAATAACGGTGTAAAAAATTCAGGAACATATATGCAAAGGCATATGTCAGCTAAAAAGGGAATAAATTTTATCTTTCTTTTTCCCGTGGTATATTTGCTTCTGCGCGCTAATAAAATGCAGACATGTTATTCACCAGACGGGAGGTCCGTACTGGAAAAAACTGTACCCAATGTCTTGGACTACGCCTTAAGCCGAGGGCGGTACACAAGACAGAGAGCACAGTTTTTCCCAATACGGACCGACCTTGGCTAGTAAATAACATTTTTATTTTTTCATAACACTTAACAAAATGCTTTCCGAAAGCCCGAAAGACTTAGGGCTACGATTACGAGTTTAATTACGAGACGATCCTCCATAAAGTGAAAAATCTTTTTCCGCGAATAGATCGGTTAAAGAAAACAGATGTTATTCAAATTAAATAGAAAGGCTTTACTGAAACATTTTTATTAAAGTAATGGTAAAGGTGACTTACAAGGCTTCTAAGCAAACTTTGAAACATTCTTTACTAAGTATCTGTCAAGATCTGACGCCTGTCCGTTGGAGAGGGAAAAAAGTGCATGATCGCTTTTGAGGGTTTACGGTCAATTTGCCACCACAGAGTTCGCCACCACTCGAGGTCAAATCGCCACGGGTGGTGATTTGACTTAATCGTCACGAGTAACCTCTCGCAACTTACATCAAATGAAAGTTAATATGTAGTAGTACATTTCTAAAGGGGAAAGGGACTCAGAAGTTAGGTGTGGCGTCTCAATAATGGAACGTTAAACGAAATAAAACATGTTGATATCACGAAGATTGTGATTAGTTTGCGAGCAGCGAAACCAGAGTGATATATTTGCCGAGTGATTTTCGCTCAGTAATTTCCACCGATATGAATGATATCGTATGAAACTTTCACCATGTAAATGCTGAGGGGTAGAACTTTATTGCCAAATTAAAAGCGCGCACAAATACAGCGAAGTTTGCTCCCAGACTTTGGCGTCCTTTGTTTTTTATTTGTAAACCCTTTGTTTCAAGCACAGAGAATATCGACGTGAGCTTTAACACGAGTCTCGTTCTTATGAACGCAATTCGTAATTAAATCTAATGAAACTTGTATCATACGAAAGGTTAGATCTTTTAGTTTATTTATCTTTTAGTTTTTTTGATGCGAAATTAAGAGCGCGTGCGAACACGGCAAAATTTGGCAGAAAGCGACTTAGGGCCTGATTACATAGCCGAGCTGGCCCGGTTAGCCGGGCTGATTTCTTTTGTTTTCACGCTTTGGCGAACACCAAAGCAAAAGAAATCAGCCCGGCTAACAGGGCCAGCCCGGCTCATGTAATCAGGCCCTTAGCCTCCTCTAGAAGTCCCTTGTGCTTGAAACAAAGGGTTTATCAAACAAGAAAAGGACGCCAAAGTCTGCTTGAGAAAACTTCGATGTATTTGTACTTGCCTTTAATTTCGCAATATACTTCGGCTTCTTAGTATTTATATAATGTAAACTTCATACCATATCATTCATATCGGCGGAAATCACTTAGCGAAAATCACTCTGCAAATCATATCACTCTGGTTTCGCTGTTCACAAACTGATCATAATCTTCGTGATATCAACATGTTTTATTTCGTTTAACGTTCCATTATTGAGACGCTACACCTAACTCCTGAGTCCCTTTCCCTTTTTTTAATATACTACAACATATTAGCTTTCCATGGAACAGACACTGCTCTTATACGAGTCATAGACAATTTGTTATTTAATCTAGACAATGATCAAGTCAGCGGTCTTCTTTTAGTTGATTACAGGAAAGCTTTTGATATGGTTGACCGTGAAATTCTTTTGCAAAAGCTGAATGCCTATGGTTTAACTCCAGTTGCACGTAAATGGTTTAGTTCATACTTGACTGATAGACATCAATTTATTGCTCTTGATAATGTGACATCTGACTCTGCTCTTGTGAGGCATGGTGTTCCACAGGGTAGTATCCTTGGCCCTTTACTTTTTGTCATTTATATCAATGATTTGCCTCTACATGTTAATGGTGCTGACCTGGATCTCTATGCTGATGACACCACACTGACATTATCGGCAGATATCTCAGCGGTTGATTCTCTACAAGATTCACTAGCTGCTTCTTTGAAGGAAATTGAATGCTGGACGCACACCAATAAACTTCCTCTCAATGAAAAAAAGACTAAAACACTACTGGTCACAGGCAAACGCCTTGGGAAGAAACTTCCAGATGGTTATAATTTATCTCTTAAAACTATGAATGGTGTATCATTGGAACAAGTACCCTCAGCTAAACTTCTTGGTATAGACATTGACCACGATTTATCAATGAACACTTATGTTGACAGACTGTGCAAAAAAATTTCACAAAGAATTGGAATTTTGAATAAGATCAAACTTTGTTTACCATTTAACCAAAGACTTTTATTTTATAATAGTTTGATTAAGCCATTATTTGATTATGCCAATGTTGCATGGCAGTCACTTTGCTCTAATGAATCTCTTTTAAGAATACTTAGGCTACAAAAGAGAGCTGCTAGGGTTTTATTAGATGCTGAACCACGTAGTTCATCAGTTATGCTATTCAATCGTTTAAAGTGGATACCATTTTATAACTCTACTAAGATAGCTAAATGTTCAATACTATTTAAAAGGATTAATTATTGTGTACCTAATTATCTTAATGATAGCTTAAGATTATTAAGTTCAGTACATTCACGCAACACTAGATTTTGTAAATACAACTTTTTATTACCTAAGTTTAAAAGGGCTAGAGAAGGAGGGAAAACTTTTCTAGTTTCTGCCATAAAATTATGGAATCAGTTAAAGCCTGAATTAAAAAAGTCTAATACACTTAAGGCCTTTAAAGACAACGTATTTAAATATTATTATGATGACAAATCATGCTTAGCTCATTTTAATCGGTAAATTTCATTGATAGTAGTTTTATATATTCTTACTTGTTTATATTATCTTGTATTATATATTTTATCAATTAAATATTATTTGTAATTAGCTAAATTTCTATTTATATTTGTAATCTTTTTTTTTTTTTTTTTTTTTTTTTTTCAATATATTAATGATTCTATTGTATTTATATATTTATTGTAATTAGGAGGACCACAAGTTTATTAGTGTTTGTGCACTATCACGTGCTATCCTCAATAAATAAAGTCTTACTTACTTACTTACTTATTTGATGTAAGTGCCACACGAGAGGCTACACTTAACGTTTAAGTCAAATCGCCACCGGTGGCGATTTGTTTTCAAGTGGTGGCGAGTTTGTTGTATGGCGAACTGACCGGATACTCTTTAGAAAAATTAACAGTACTGGTATGGCAAACACACACGAGTTAAATGACCATGGTGACGATCTTCTTTTTCAGTTAAAAAAAAAACACTAACCCTAACCCAGAGATCTTACGGAAAAGTTTTGTTCAAATTCAGGGACGGTTGTTTTCTACAATGGTGTGTGTAAAACTTGTCTTTCTTCCACCAAAAACTGAAGCCGAAAACTGAGGCCAAAATGGCGTCGACCGCGTCACCGCCCTTTGACGAAATTGCAGAATGCGAGATAAAAATTCATCAAAGGAAAGAATCAGATATCAGAAATAGGAAACGTACAATTTTTGGCTCCGTCAAATCAGAAAGACAGGCAAAAGATCCGCTTTTTTCCGAAGACAAGATAAACACGTGTGCGGTTCACCATTCAACTAAATTGTATTCATTTCATTACAACAGGAATCTAACTAAACGCAGCTGCAGACGAGATAATGTGTCACAACAACAGAGTTAGAAATGTACAAAGTGTTGTAGAGTATTTTGCTATTTTGAGTACTTTTAGCCGGTTTACCTTTTGTTTTGTTAAGTCTCGCTTTTTGTGTCGACGTGCTATTTTGTAGTTCTTTTGCCTTCACCTTATGTTTCTAGTATGTACTTAAACTATTCTTAGTCTACAGATTTTTCTTGTTACCTTGTTAGACTTGATAACCGCCCTTTATGGTTGGAAATGGCTAGTTTCATAGGTGGTCATGTTTGGGTTGGTAAAACTGACCTTGAGTTTTACCCACACTGGAGATCCTGTTTGTGCGTGCGCAGCTCGATCATTGGCGTTTAATTGGTTCCTTGGTGCTCGCCAAATGCTTCGGAGCGAGCCACCCAATTTCCCCCTTTGCAAAACAACGAATGCACTATGGAAGCTCCCACGGCCAGCTAACCGAAGCATGTCTGGGATTTTTGCATTTAATGCTTGGGCACTCCTAGCTACAAGAAGAAGGAAAGTAGTAGCAGCAGCAGTAGAGATAGAAGAGACCCGTAACGTTGTAGTAGGAAAGAATAAAAAAGAGAGAAGAGTCCAGAGTCTCAGTACTTCTCGTTAAAAGCCAAGCGAGTGGTAAAGACCCCCCAACAAAAGTTTTCCTAAATAAAACAATCCTTAAATTGAATTTGATTGTGTACGGCGATCGAGCTAAATCAAACACGAAAGTTCTGTTGAGATCGATTATCGAACGATGTGGGCAACGAAAAAAAAATGTCTGTTTATAATTTCAAGCTAACGTGTAATTTTCTTTTTATTACCTGGACAATAGATATACATGGTAAACATTAAAAAGCTGGCTTTAATATCTCAAGTAAGCGACCATTCAAAATGTCAAGTTTAGGTGATCGGTTACCGGAGGTAGGCCTGTCCCGATTGTACTCGTAAAATGCTGGAAAGTTTCTCTCTGAAATGCCAAAAAATTGACGCCTAAATTTCTAGATATTTTCTATGTAAACGTTAATTCGCTCCCAAATATGGGCGAAACCTAAGGATACTCTTAAAAGTAAAGAAACGAATATGGACTTTTTGGGGCGTCATTTAAGCCGACTATCCTTTGTAATCTTTTAATATTAATATTTAAAAATAAGGAACATAATAGGCCTACGAAACGTTGTCAAATGACAGGTTATGAGTTGATAAACATCACGAAGTTTGCATTAATTGGTATTGTCAATGAAATCGCTGACTTTTTTTGTGATTTATATGTGCTCAAAACCTCAACAGAACAGTGATCTGAAAACCAATTACAATTTGAAGAGATGAAAACTCGTGGTTCTCTTGATGGTTCATTCACGAACTGCACATCTTTCAAAGGAATTTTTAATTTATTCAATCACTTAGGGTAGTTCTTTGTTATATTATACTATTTAGATATCTTGGGGAGACGTTGCTAACAATTAACTTATTTAGGGAGTACAGTATGAAGTTGTATATTTGATTTTTTAATTTGTTCACGAACACTAGAAGTGCTAAACCACTAACTGATTCAATTTGACAGTACTTTCATCTCCAACGGTACAGAAGATATTTTAAATAATTAGTTAAAATACTTACATTTCTTAAGCAGTTACATAAAGACAACCATGCACATCAGCTCACATCTTTCACTGAAAACTTTATCAATAATGGTTCCTAAACTATACTTCTGTCTGCACGAGCCACATTACACACAATCAAAATGATAGCTTTTATTACTGAGACCAAATAATATATAGGGTCTTTTAAGGACTTCATAGGTTTTTTAGAAACATTAACTGGTCAATTAATTTGTCTGAGAGTATATAGTTTCTGAGTCTGATATTTCAGCCGTAAATTGTTGTATCGTGGTAACTGTTTGTCCGTCTTACAAATTCTTCTACTTTGTGTTCCGCTACATGTAACAGACGGATAACTTCCTCTATATACCTCTTACAAACTTGCGGTTTAATTGTGTTCTGGTAGACAATAACTCGTTCTACTTTTGCAATGAAAATATTGACAAGGTATGTGTGGTTTCTCAGAAACATTAATGAGTGCCCGGATGATAATCAGAACAACGACACGCAAAACACACTAGTTGAGCGTGGTCTTCTAATTTCCTACCAAGTAAGTGTAGCTTTTCGTATAGACCATGATTATTTCCATGCAACTCCTTCCCCTGACTTGGCTTATCATTTATGACCCTTTTTTCATTTGTTGAATTATACAAATGTTTCTGAGAATAGATAAGCGATCATAAAATTTCTACAATGTCTAAGTGTTTTGATAGGTTTTAATCGTCTTGTCTAGCCACTGAAAAAGAAAAAAAGGATTCAATGTGGTCGGTTTTTATCGTGTTGTCTAACTAAAGAAAAATTTCAAAACATACAGCTCTGAGACCGTACACGCTGTTGAGCGTGAAGAGGGATAGCAATGGTTCTACATTGACGTACAGTCTTTCGTATGCGAGTTAGAACAACAGGTGGTTCTGTCCCAATGTTTCTTCTCGTGGGAAAGCGATTTCGACAGAAAAGATATCTAAGAATTCCTCTGAATTCATTGTTGAATCTTTGGTTTAAACCAATAAACAGACAAGGATTTATGGCACTATTGGCGTGTGATATGAAAAATAAACCGGATTCCAGGCGTTCAACTTTAATCAAAGCTGTATAAGAGTCGGTAAAATAGTAATTCAATAAATGCAGGATATGAGCTGGCAACCAACACAACGCAAACGTCACCGCTACGATGATGATCATGCGCAGTACCTTGCGCTTTGACAGTTCATTCTGATGTCTCTGATGAGCTGTTGGCTCCCCTGGGATCTGGCGTGACCAAAGATGTCGACCAATAAGAACATGAACCCGTGCGATGATAACAAGAGGAACCAAATACAGTATCAAGAACATGGCCATGTAATAGGCTCTGGCCATAGAGAACTGGACACTTATATCTGAGGTAAAGAAATTCCAAACCAATCTGCATTCCCAGTGAGAACCATCAGCACTCCTTACAACATCACGGAGCAAGAGATACGGCATAAAATACAGGGAAGATGAGATCCATATCACAGAGGTTACTAGTTTTGCGTTTCGAATGAAGCAAATATCTCGAAGTGGATAGATAACGGCAAAGTAACGATCCACTGTAATGAAGACAAGTGTTATGATACTCGCAGCAATTGAAAGGTTCGCCAAGAAGTAAACGAACTTGCACGTGACTCTTCCCACTGCCCCTGGGATCCAGGACCGGCCAGTATACAAAAACTTTACCTACAAGGACAGAGAAGTACACAAGAGGGATTTTTCGATAACAACCCGACCTAATATCGTGGGAATACAAAATGTGTTAAATTGCTGGAAGTGAGTAAGAGCGTTTCTCGTAACGAGACTAAATTATGAAGTAACATTTAATGATTGGTCGACTGTTACTCACCTCAACCGGCATGAGGAAGAGAGAAACAAGGAGATCTGCGACTGCCATATTTACAATTAAGAAATTGAAATTAGTCTTCATCCTTTTACGAGAAACCACAATGTAAATTATACAGATGTTACCAAAGAAGCTGAGGACGAATATAAGCACGTATGCTAAAGTTAACTTTACAGTACTGTTGACAGGAAAATAACGGTTAACAACTGATGAAGTCGAGTTTGCCACATCTAAGAGAAAAAAAGGGAATAAATCAACTTCGATTTTAAGATTTCTACAATTTCTCTGTCAGATAATTTGTTAAGAACATAAATTAGCTTAGCCTTGACTAAATGATGATGGTGTCTAACAGACGAATTATCTTTTTGTAGATCTCTTTCTAGTTTGCTACCCGTTTTTGTCACGATTGTACAAGAAAACCTTTCGTCTGTAGTTATCAAGTTTTCCAATTACAGCGCATGAGGGAAGAGAGAGGCATCTACGATTTTTTACTTGAATGGATCTTCGTCCGAGTGAGGCGCTTCATATAACTAGCACCCGCTTGTAAAATCACCTCACTTCTGTTGATCTTGTCTCACACAGAGGTTGCCATGGTAACATTACGAACTCTTATTCATCCAAAACGTGCCAAAACAAATATCTTCAAACTAAAAGGGCATTAAAAGGTACCTGTAATTGAAGAGTTATCTGCCGCCATCATGCTGCTCAATACCACTCAATTTTAACCGTCTTCTCACTGGAGTTTAAACCTTAACAGAGTAGAGAATGTTACAACCAATCTCCCACAAATATGATTTTCACTAAAAATTAACGGCACAAAGTAAGGAGTATTTCCTTCACCTCAAAATCAGTTATGCAGAGATTAAATAAGTGAATACTGTGAATCGTTCCCAACTGTTTTTTTTTTAATCTACTAATCAATACTTTTCGCCTTTACCCTCGAGACATTTACTTTTAGTGTGTGGTATTTACCACCCGCCTCAACCAACATACAGGTCCTCGGACTTCTTACAATACCTTGTTCATTTAGTGGACAACGCTTTAGATGAACATCCTGGATCGACCATTGTTATGGGTGGCGATACTAATCAGCTTGACGCTAATGAATTGTGCTTGTTGACTGGATGGAATTCCCTGGTGGACTTTCCAACAAGAGGTGCTGCGTTTTTGGATAATGTCTCTACGAATCTACCGGACTTGTTTGGAAAATGTACTCTGTATTGCATATCGATAAAAACGGATCATACGGCGGTTATTCTACCGGCGGGAAAAAACACTCAACCCGTGCACCAAACAGTTCGCATTCGGGATTGTGGGAAGCACAAAAAGGAAGCGTTATATCTGGAACTAGCAAGCGAGGCTTGGGAAAGTGTCCTTAGAACAGAGGACGTTGATCAGGCGGTAAATATTTTAGAGACTCCTATTCACAATTACATGGACAGGTGCATGCCTTATCGGAGAGTGCGCATGTCATCGCGTGATCCGGCGTGGATGAACCCCTTAGTTAAGTCCTTGATGAGGGCTAAATCGAGAATTGATTTAAATAATGTAGTTCGGCTACGTGAGATAAACAGAAGAATAAGTGAACTGATCAGCAAGAACAGAAGAAATCTTCTGCAAGCACCCGTAGGCACTAGGCAGTGGTGGAAACATGTAGATGACCTGTCACAGCGTCGCTGTCACTCAGCAAAAACTACGTTGGACATACAATCGCAGGTTGAACTGAATGATTATTTTGCTGATTTATGTTGGGCCACTGAGTATAAGCAACCTACACCTGCCCAAGTGGAGAATGGAGTCCAAGTTCCTGAGATCTCAGAAAGACAGGTGTGGAACGGTTTGCGGCTCTTAAAAAAAAACAGCCACTGGACCGGACGACATACCTTTTTGGGTGTGGAAATACCAAGCAGAAATTTTTACGCCTATAATTTGTAAGATCTGGAACTTGTGTCTGAAGTTTAGTGCCTGGCCCTCATCGTGGAAAAGAGCTCACGTAATACCCCTCCCTAAGGTTGATGTTCCCAAGGGAAAGACACTACAGAGGGATCAATATCAGTCCAGTAATTGCGCGAGCTTTTGAGAAGTGCGTGTATAACATCCACGCGCGGGACACTGTTGAGTAACACTTAAGCTCGACTCAGTTCGCTTACAGAACAGGGGGTAGCTGTATAGATGCACTTATAAGTATGCAGCACATCGCGCACATCTCGACGATCCTAAGTGCAAAGCTGTGCGGTTATTTGCTATGGATTTCAGTAAAGCGTTTGACAGTGTTAATCATGAACTTTTGTCTATTAAGGTGGCTCGTACCAGTTTCCTCGCGCGGGGAACAGATCACTCTTGCGTCACGCGCGAGAGAAACGTGCGAAAGAAGCGCGAGATTAAGAGACGAAATTTTAAGACAAAGATGGCGGTGCGAGGATTTTTTTCTACTTATGCGAGAAGTTTACCTAAGAGCTTGTATTTGATGTGTTGAGCGGCCATTGTGAATGCAGGAGATAGAAACTAAGATAACGAAGACGATTTTCGGAGAAGTAAAGATTGCTTCACTTCACATTTAAAAGAAATATTCAACCGATATGAAATCTTGCGACGACGAAAAAAGAACTCAATTGAAGGATAATCTACCTGAAGTGGAAGAAGACTTTGAAACTTCAAGGAAAATAATATGATATGGCCAGAATTCATGTGTAGGATTTTTATGATGAGTTCGGGAGGCTGTCTTTGACGGCTGTTTAATGATTTTCTTAGCAGTAAACGTCTGTAAACATCAGATAGAATGTGCTCGCGCGAGCACACGCAACTGCCAGCGGTAGCTAAACCAGATAATGAGCAAATGTCGATCTTATAGAATCCAGGTTTTTAAATGCGCGAGAACGCGCGTGGAAATTGCTAAACTCACGAAAGCTATTGCATGAAAACAAGTCCGGTTACCCCTTCTTTTTATTGTTCCAATATGATAATAACGTCGAAAGGAATCGTCAGAAAAAAAATAGAAAATTCTACGGAAGGAAATTTGCGATATGTGAAAATTGCACTTTTTGTAGATTTTCTGAAATTCCGCTCCGTAGAATTTTTTAAAAATCTTTGTGCATTTTCCTTTTCAAGTGCCAAAAGCAATCACTGAAAAAAATTAGTGGGTCACCGGGTTAGTTTTCGAATTATTTAAGCCACAAGCTAAAAAGTGCGTCTGAAAAGCCTATGAAAGCGTTGCCATGAAAACTGCTGGTGACGAAATGACACTTATTTTTTGGATAACCAATGATTATGTAATTCAACCCCGTAAAAGTGTTCAACTGGCCTTGGTCAGTCTTTCTGTTGTATTCTTTCAAAGTTACAAACCATCAAAAAGATGAAAACCGGTACGAGCCACCTTAAGCTTAAGCAGGTAGCATTAAATCCATTTATAATCACTTAGTACTTAAGCTTTCTTGAGAAACGTCAACAGCGCGTGATTTACAATAGTTTTCGAGGACAGTGGAAATGTGTTTATAGGGGAACTACTTAGGGTAGTGTGAGTGGGCCATACTTACTTGGTATTTTCATTAACGATCTAGAAATTAGCTTAGATAATCATCCTGCTTTGTTTAAATACGCTGACGATTCAACCCTCATTGTTCCTGTTTGGAGTAATGGCCACTGTCGTACAGATTTAGTTGATCAGTTTTTAACTTGGTCTGAGGACAATAACATGATGTGTAACCCGTCAAAATGTAAGGAGCTTATTTTTCGTAAGAAAGTTTTTAGTCAGACCATGGCGCCAGTTAACAACATTCCGCAATACACGGAGCTGTCTATTTTAGGTGTCATATTTCAGGAAAAATCGTAAGTACAGCGAACATGTACGAGTTAAGCTGATGAAGGCGAATAAGTGTCTATTTATATATTGAGATCTTTACGGAAGGCAGGTTTCAACCAAAGCGAAGTTGACCGCCTATTTAGCACCTTAGTCCTACCGAATTTCACCTATGGTGTCTGTTTATGTTGTGGTAGATTCAGACCTCACGGTCATACAAAATTTCCTAGATAGGTGCTTTAAAAGAAAATATATATCAAAGAGAATAGACATTCGAGACCTATTACAAAAGGGCAGAGAGGAAGCTCTTCAAGGCACGCTCCGCTGACCCCGATTGCCCGCTAAGCAAAATTATTCCGAAGAAAAAAGAGACAAAATACAACCTCAGAAACAGAACTTTGTCGATACTCTGAAAAAAACAATAAGTAGCACTAGGAAACATCGGGTCAAAATTGAATCAAAATCGGAATTCTATTGTAACATTCACCCACTCACACACTCACTCATCTCGATCACACATGTGGCTTCGCCTCGGAGGCAATAGCCACAAAAATTATCTACTGGGCATAATTCGCTGATTCAAACGGTAAAATGCTCTCCCTTCAAAGAAAAAAAATTTCATCCCAGTTTTCGAAATAATATAATAAGTAGTACCGGGAAACATTGTAATCACGTGCTAATTACGAATAACATTCGAAGTGATCCGAAGAAATCGTTACCAAGCGTTGAAGGAGCAAAGATGTTCCGAAACAAACAAAAGCCGAGAGCGAGGAATATCGAGTAAAACTCGGCGGAATTTTTTGTGGGTTAAGAGGTCGTACATATTATATTTTTCACTCCATCACTCATTCAACAGGACAACATTATGAGTTGCGGCAGGGAGAAAAGTTGTTGTAATCATAAACAGCTGCTGCAATGAGATAGGGTCTCAATGGTGTTTAACTGTCCACCTTCATACGGCTTAAAATTTAACCGTCAGCCGTCAAAAAGGATAGATTTTTACACTCAACTGTCAAAAATGCAAATCAATATTACCGTCAAACGGTCCAAAAATCTCTCTATCTTAGCTGCTTGCTAACAACAGTTTAAGATCTGGAAGAATCTTTAGACTGGTAAACTAGTCTCCAGATCTCCAAAAAAACGCTCCGTTTACCGTCATTTTCAAATACAAATCCGGCAGTTTGATTTTTAAATGTTCAATTCAGTACTTGAATATTGAAAGATAACTGACTGTATTGATAACTTGTCTTCGCACTCGCCAATACGCCACGCTACGAAGATCATGCTTAGAGCATGTCGAGTCTCCTAAAATCTGTCGAGAGCTTTCATCGTAAAACTCCTCAATCGAGTTTTCACCAGCATATTAATCATTCCTTCAAGATCAACAACGTCTTTGTCTTTTATCTATAATTAAATTGCCAATAGTAAGGAAAACACTGAAGTTAACGTTCCAATCGAATAATTGAGAATCCTAAAAGTGCACGAGATACTAATGTAACAATCGAATGTGGGCTGGACAATCATTCGTATGCGCAAGTTGCTAAAGTAACTTACGAATGAAGGAGTATCCTAAAGTGCGTTAGAGAAAACCTAAAAGTACGCGAGATACATATGTAACAATCGGATGAAAGATTTTTTTAAAAAGTGAGCTAGATACTAACGTAACAATCGAATGAAAGAGAATCCCAAAAGTGCGCGAGATACTAACGTGACAGTGAAATGAGAGAGAATCCTAAAAGTGTGCAAGAGACTTACGAAACAACCCAGTGAAAGAGAATCTTAACGCGAGAAACTAACGTAAAGATTTAATGAGGATATCCAAAAGGCGTGCGATATACTGAAGTAACAATGATGATGAAAGAGAATCCTGAAAGTACGCGAGATACAAAAGCAACAATCGATTCTGTAAGTCAATTCTAAAAGGCGCAAGATAAAAGTAACAATCCGTTGAAAGAGAAATTCTAAAAGTCCGGGAGATACAAACTTAACAATCCAATGAAAGAAATTTCTAAAAGTGCACAAGATACTAACGTAACATTCATCAGCCATTTAAGGTTCTGAAATATCACCGTCAACCGTTCTAGTCGTTAATAATCCTTCCATCGTCAAAATCGAAAAAAATTAACCTCCAACCGTCAAAGCTACCCCCCATTAAGATCCTCAAAGTCAGCGTTCTAATCTGAAAAAAAATTATCGGCGGGCCACTGGGACATGCTCCAAACATGACAGCTGCTGCTATTTTTAGTTATTTTAGTAAATATTGTCACAAGTACAGAGACGGTCTATAACAAAACGTCACCCTGAGTGCAACTGGTTTCGCTAAAGGTTCAAAGGAATACGAAAAAGATGGTAGTGCAAGCGCCACTGGTAGTGGTAAAGTTGTGCCTCAGAGCTGTTAACTTTCGCTTACAGAGGACTGCCTTTAAGGCCGTGAGGATGCGAAAATCCACCCTGAATTGCCTTACTTTTCTTTGTAGTTAATTAGATATGAATAAAAAGCGGTGTATGACATGTTTCATATGTTTTGTGCGACTCTCATGGGTACGGAATTATCTAAAGCTTGAATAATCAGTTCACGGACTTCTCTTTTCTTAGAAACCATTACACGTTCACTTTGGGATTCCTCGCTTGGTTGACTTAAAAAAAAAACATACCGCCGTGAACAGACTAAGGAACGACACATTCAAAATCTATTTCAGAGAAACGTCCCTTGCAGTCGTCTCTCATATTATGAAATAAAGCGAAGTTTCAAGGAACAACTGAAGTCTCTTAACAGTTAGTTTACGTCGTCTGTTACAATGCGAGCCCTCTGTTACCTTTGTTTCTTTCCTGCCACTTCCCAGCTTTCGCCTCCGAATGCTTCTCAGATGGCTTTTAAACCCTCACACTTCACTGAACTGTGATGGCAAAGTTAAGAGAGCTAAGTAATATCTTCATATTTGAGAGTTTTGATTGAAGGTCTCTATTAAAACGAGAGCATGTATGACATACGACTCTTTCATTGTTGGTAAGATGTCTTACCCTTTCCACTATAAAACTGCGTCGGTACAAAATTTGAATCAAATCATTTTTCTAACAGTTAAAGATCATACAAAGCTGCAACATTTGTGTAAACATTTTATGGGTGTGTGGTATTTGAAATTCAGTGTTGCAGCAACGCAGAATATGCCAGCTATTAACTATCTCACGTTACCTAGAAAGATGCCGTTGGAGAAAACTGGACAAGTTTGGCAATACTCTTTATCGTCTTCTTTCTGAGCGTTTAAAAGGGTCCGACATTTCACTGTACACTGTTGAAGTTTCTTCTTGAAAGTCTAAAGTACACTTGTCATCAAAGCTGTATCGCGCTTAAACGGCTGACTTTTCCTGCAGATAAGTAATTGTTCAAAGCAAGCCTGATGGCGGACAAATAGATTGCTAATGGATTTCATCATAGAAAGAAGAATTTGAATAATTCACGTTTCGGCGTAACAATCTATTGATGGACATTTGCTGGGTTTAAGTCAACGAAAATAACGGCGTAAAAAATACAAGGAAATATATGCAAAGGCACCTGTCAGCTAAAAAGGAATAAATTTATCTTTCTTTTTCCACGGTATATTTGCTTCTGCTCCCCAGTCGCTAATAAAATGCAGACATGTTATTCACCAGCCGGGAGGTCCGTATTAGGAAAAACTGTGCCCGAGGTCTTGGATACCGCCGTACGCCGAGTGCGGTACTCAAGACAGAGAGCACAGTTTTTTCCCAATACGGACCGACCTTGGCTGGTAAATAACATTTTTGTTTTTTTTAACACTTAACAATATGCTTGCCCAAAGAACCCAAAAAGATTTAGGGCTACAAGTACGAGTTTGATTATGAGACGATCCTCCATAAAGTGCTATTTTTTTCTTCGCGAGTAGATAGGTTAAAGAAAACAGATGCTATTAAAATTAAATAGAAAGGCTTTACCGAAACATTTTTATTAACATAACGGTAAAGGTGACTTACAAGGCTTCCAAGTAAATTTTTAAACATTTTTCATTAAAAGTATCTGTCACGATCTGACGTCTGTCAATTGGAAAGGGAAAATAAGTGCATGATTGTTTTTGAAGTTTTACGATCACTTCTCCATCACAACAAACTCGCCACCACTCGAAGTCACATCGCCACCGTTGGCGATTTGACTTAAACGTTAAGTGTAGCCTCTCGTGTGGCACTTACATCAAATGAAAGCTAAGATGTAGTAGTACATCGCGAAAAGGGAAAGGGACTCAGAAGTTAGGTTTAGTGTCTCAATAATGGAACGTTAAACGACATAAAACATGCTGATATCACGAAGATTATGATCAGTTTGCGAACAGCAAAACCAGAGTCAAGTATTTGCCGAGTGATTTTCACTGAGTGATTCCTGCTGATATGAATAATGTTGTATGAAATTTACACCATATAAGTGCTAAGAATTAGAAGTATAATGCGAAATTAACAGCGCTTACAAATACAGCGAAGTTTACTCAAACAGACTTTGACGTCCTTTGTTTTTTGCTTGTAAACCCTTTGTAATTTTAGCCCTAAATCTTTTTGGGTTCTTTCGGCAAGCATATTGTTAAGTGTTCTAAAAGCGCAAAGAATATCGAGGTGAGCTGTAACACGAGTCTCGTTCTTATGAACGCAATTCTCAATTAAATCTAACGAATCATACGAAAGGTTACATCTTGAAGTTTATTTATCTTTTAGTTTTTATGATTCAAAATTAATAGTGCGTGCCAACACGGCAAAATTTGGCAGAAAGCGACTTGGCCTCCTCTAGGAGTCCCTTTGTGCTTGAAACAAAGAGTTTACCAAACAAAGAAAGGACGTAATTGAAGACGATTATCCTTTGTAATATTAAATAAAGAACGTAAAGGCCTGTGAAACGTTGTCAAATGACAGGTTAATTGTTCAAGAGCTCGGTAAACATTCTCGAAGTTTGCATAAATTGAAATTTTCAATGAGATCACTGACTTTTTTTGTGATTGAAATGTGCTCAAAACCTCAATATAACAGTGATCTGCTGAAAACCATTAAGAATTTGAAGAGATGAAAAATCGTGGTCCTCTCGATGGTTCATTCAAGATCTGCACTTCTTTCTAAGGAATTTTTAATTTACTCAACCGCTTAAGGTGGTTTCTTGTCATATTATACAATGTAGATAACATTGGGAAACTTTGCTGAAACTTTGCTTACTTGGGGAGTACAGTATTGCATATTTGCTCTTCTATTTGTTCACAAACGCTAGAAGAGCTAAACCACTAACTGTTTCAATTTGACAGCACTTGCATCTCCAACGGCACAGAAGATATTTTTAAACAATTAGTTACAGTACTTACATTTCCTGAGCAAAATTACTCTAAGACAACCATACAAAAAAGCTCACATTTTTCGCTGAAAACTTTATCAACAATGGTTCCTAAACTATACTTCTGTCTGCCTGAGCTACATTATACAAATTCAAAGTGATACAATTAGTACCGAGACCAAATAATATATGGGTCTTTAAGGACTTCATAGGTTTTTTGTAGAAACATTAATTGGTCAATTTATTTGTCTAAGAACATATAGTTTCTGAGTCTGATATCTCAGCCGTGAATTGATTGTATCGTGGTAGCTGTTTAACCGTCTTAAAAATTCTTTATTGGCTATATGCAACAGATAGATAACGTCTTCCATATACCTCTTTCAAACTGGCGGTTTAATTGTGCTCTGGTTAACAATACTTTGTTTTAATTTTTGCCATGAAAATATTGACATGCTATATGTGGTTTCTAAGAAACATGAATGAGTGTCCGGATGATGATAAGAACAACGACACGCAAAACACACTAGTTGAGCGTGATCCTCTAACGTCCTACAAAGTAAGTACAGCCTTTCGTATATACCATGATTATTTCCATGCAAAGCTTTTTCCCTGAATTGGCTTATCATGTATGAACCATTTTTTCATTTGTTGAATAATACTAACACTACTGAGAACAGATTGGCAATGATAAAATTTCTAAAATATCAAGCTTTAATGGTTTTGGTAGGTTTTAATCGTCTTGTCTAACCAATAGCCAGAAAAGATTGAATACGATCGGATTTTATCGTCTTGTCTAACTAAAGAAAAATTTCAAAGCGTACAGCTCTGAGACCGTGCGCGCTGTTGCACGTGAAGAGGGATGACAGTTGCACTACACTGACGTACAGTCTTTGGTATGCGAGTTAGAAAAATTGGTGGTTCTGTCCCAAAGCTTCTTCTCATAGGAAAGCGATTTCGGCAGAAAAGACATCTGAGAATTCCTCTGAATTCATCGTTGAATCTTTGGTTTAAACCAATAAACAGACAAGGATTTATGGCACTATTGGCATGTGATATGAAAAATAAACCGGAAGTAAGGCGTTCAACCTTGAGCAAAGCTTTAAAAGTGTGAGTAAAATAGTAAATCAATAGATGTAGAATGTGAGCTGGCAACCAACACAGTGCAAACGTCACCGACACGATAATGATAATGCGCAGTACCTTGCGCTTTGACAGTTCATTCCGATGTCTCTGATGAGCTGTTGGCTCCCCTGGGATCTGGTGTGACCAAAGATGTCGACCAATAAGAACATGAACCCATGCGATGACAATAAGAGGAACCAAATATAGTATCAAGAACATGATCATGTAATAGGCTTTGGCGATGGAAAGCTGGACACTTCCGTCTAGGGAAAAGAAATTCCAAACCAATCTACATTCCCAGTGAAAACCATCAGCACTCTTTACAACATCCAGGAGCAAGAGATACGGCAAAAAACACAAGGAAGACGAAATCCATATCACAGAGGTGACTAGTTTTGTGTTTCGAATGAAACAAATGTCTCGAAGTGGATGCAAAACGGCGAAGTAACGATCCACTGTAACAAAGACAAGTGTTATGATACTCGTAGCAATGGACTGGCTCCCCAAGAAGTGAACAAACTTACACGTGACTTTTCCTACTGCCCCTGGGATCCAGGACAAGCCAGTATACAAGAATTTTACCTAGGAGGACAGGGAAGTACATAAAATAGGTTTTTTAATAACAACCGGAGCTCATAGCGTGGGAATACACGATGTGTTAAATTCCTGGGGGTGATTGAGCGCGATTTTCGTAACGAAACTAAACGAGGAAGTAACATTTGATAATTGGCCAACTGTTACTCACCTCAAACGGCATGAGGAAGAGAGAAACCAGGAGATCTCCAACCGCCATATTTAGGACTAAGAAATTGAAGTTAGTCCTCATCCTTTTACGAGAAACCACAATGTAAATGATACAGATGTTACCAAAGAAGCTGAGGACGAATATAACCACATATGCCAAAGTTAGACAACCGATGAATTCGAGTTTGCCACATCTAAGAAAAAAATGTGGAGTAAATCAGCTTCGATCTCTATAACTTTCTTACAATAATTTTTTTAAGAACCTAACTTAGCATAGCCAAGCCTAGATAACTTTTGTCACGGCTGTACAGAAAATCCCTCGTGTCTGATGTTGTCGAGTTTCCCAATAACGTGAGGGGAGAGAGGCATTTTTGATAAATAACTTTGGTCGAGTAAGGCGCTTCATATAACTTGCGCTTGCTTATCTGCTTGAATGGCCTATTAACACCATGCGATTTGCACCTGACGCCTTTCCCCACGTATCGCAAAAATCACTTCGCTTCTGTTGACTTTGTCTCTTGCAGAGGCTGCTATGGTTACATTACGAACCTTTATTCACCTAAAATGGCCAAAACAAATATCTTCAAGATAATAGCAAATAAAAACGTACCTGCAATAGATGAATTATCTGTCACCATCATGCTACTTATTGCCACCGAGTGATAAAAAAATTTTAACCGTCTTTTTACTGTGGTTTAAACCTGAAACAAAGCCGAGAATGTTACAAATTAATTTTCCACAAATTAAATTTTCACGAAAAATTAATGGTACAAAATAAGGCGTATTTCCTACACCTTAAAATCAACGGTATGCACCAATTATGTGAATACTATGAATTGTTTGCAGCTGTTGTTTTGATCTATCCTTTTGGCCTTTACATCATCGCATACAACTACAGAATGAAGAAATTAATGCTATTTACTTTAAGAACCGATGATTATTTATCGCCGGGTGGATCGCAGCGGTGGGGTAGGTTTGGAGGATTTTAGTGGTGTCACGAGAGAACTTATTTGGTTCTGTATTATTCCTAAGATCCCCCACTAAATTGGCAGTCAATTTTCTATAGTCCCCTTTTGTACTCTGTTGGCTAGAACTGATACTGCTCCGTTACCTTTGCGTAAGGGTCTTCATGGGGAATAGCTTTGACGGGTGATAGTTAATTTAGTTTCGATTTTGACGGTTGACAGTTAAAAATTCAGGGCCTTTACCGTTTGACGTTTATTAGAGAGAAATATGTCAATCAGTAAACAATTAAGGATGAACGTTACATTGGTATCTCGGGCACTTCGACGATTCTAGCCTGTTCCAGTTGTCATATAGTAAGACGGAGCGAAATAGTGAGGGGTGCGATGGTAACAGAGGAGAGAAAAAGCGAGAGAGGCTTGGGTCGAGTCGGAAAACCTTTCTGCGAAATAAAAATAAGCAGTGAAGACTGTATATGACGGCTGCTGCCTCCTATCACATATTTATGAGTACCCTGTTCCACAAGGAAAAGATGATTCAAGAATATTTAACAATTATTCGCCGAATGTGAGGTGAATATCGTCCAATAATCTCCGAGACGAAGTCGATTGGATTATTCGACAATATTCACCGAACCAGAGGCGAATAATTGTTTTAGTATAACTTCAGAGCTGAACAACAGAGAAATTTCTAAAATCATAACATTTTAGTAACATTTATTAACATTTTATTTTAACATTTTATATAAACCGCGCGGAGCGGTTTATATAGCGTCATATAAGGAACCGCTCGACCAATCAGATCGCTGGAAACTCTTTGCTCAGCTCTGAAATTATACTAAAGCGACTTATTGACACTCAACCAATAATTGCATAGTAGAAAATAATCATATTTATGATAAGAATAGTGAAGACAACAGTAATGATTACGACAAGAGTAATAGAAATGATAAGTTACATGGGCTAGCTCAAGAACCTCACTGTTCCTATATCGGTCTTTCTTCTCAGCTCCAATAATGATAAATCTAGGCTTTAATTTAATTTTGCTTACTAAATGTAAATTATTTTCTTATTTTAATTGTTTTCCAATTTCGATTTTGTGAGACGTTTTTTAAAACTACAGAGATGGTCTGTAATGAAACGTCACCTTGAGTGCAGCTAATGTCAATAAAGTATCCAAAGAAGACGAAAAAGATGGCAGTGCAAGGGCCGCTGGTGGTGGTTGAGGAGTTGTTAACTTTCGCTTGCAGCGGATGCCCTTTAGCGCCAGTGAGAACGCGAAAATTCACTCTGGATTGGCTTACTTTTCTTTGTAGTCAATTAGATATAACAGAAATATAGAATTGAAAGCGATGTATATTGCACGTCGCTGGGTTTAGAAATATGTTTCATAGTTTTGTGCGACTCTCATGGGTACGAATTTATCTGAAGCTCGCATCTGATCAGTTTACGACTTTTGTTTTCTTGGAGACCATTACACGCTACCTTCGGGATTCCTCGCTTCGTTGACCTACAAAAAAAGAACACAGTCGTGGACAGACTAAGGAATGACAATTGAAATGTATTTCAAAGAAACGTCCCCTGTTGTCGCCTCTCGTATTATGATATAGAGGGAAGTTTCAAGAAACAACAGAAGTCTCTAAACAGTTACTTTACGTCGTCTGTTACGATGCGAGCCCCCTGTTAACTTTCTCTTTCAATTGCCATATCCCAGCTTTCGCCTCCGAATGCTTCTCAAATTGATTTTAAACTTCACATTTCACTGAACTGCGATGGCAAAGTTAAGGGAGCAAAGTGATGTGTTCATATGCGAGAGTTTGATTGAAGGTCTCCACTAAAACGAGAGCATGGTAGGTATATCGTGCGACTCTTTAATTGTTGGTAAGATGTCTTACCCTTTCCACAATGAAACTACGTCGGTAGAAAATTTGAATAAAATCATTTTCTTACATTTCAAGAAAAAACAAAGCTACAACTTTTGCGCACACATCTTGTTGGTGTGCAATATTTAGAATTCAGTGTTAAAGAAGTGCAAGACATGCCAGCTATTAACAACTAAACGTTACCTGGAAATATGCAGTTAGCGAAAACTGTACGCGGCTGGCAACACTTTTTACCGTCTTCTTTCTTTGCGTTCAAAAGTGTTCCACATTTTAGGTACACTGCCGAAGGTTTCGTTTTGAAAAGTCTAAAGTACACTTGACGTTAAAGCTGTTTCCCGCAAGAATGGTTGACTTTTCCTGCAGATAATTAATGGTGAAAAGTAATCCTGATAGCAGACATACAATTTACTCATGTGTGCTATAGTTGACAGAATAGTTTTAATAATTCACTTTTCGACATCTCCAATCTATTGATAGACAGCTGCTTGGAATTAAGTTAACAAGAATAAAGAGCAAAGAAAAATACAGCAACATATATTCAAGGCACCTGTCAGCAAAAAAGGAAGAAATTTTATCTGCCTTTTTTCCACGGTTTATTTGCTTCTGCTCGTTAGTAATATATTGATAGATGTGACATATATGTAAATAAGTAAAAGGACATGGACAAAAAAGCAAACAGGAGACGACATTTATGTCAGTACTGTCGTCAAAGGTATTATTAGGTTATATATAAGCTTCTAGGTGAGATTGTTGTAGATAGGTTAAGTTGTAGGAATAAAATATAAATACGTATTTTAGTATTATTCAATAAACAGTGGCGTTACCCTCTGTCGATGTGGTTCATTGCCTCTCCCCTGGATAAATTGAGTCTCTTGCATGCGTATTTGAAATTTGCATACTGCATGTTAGTCTTCCTCGCAGCCGTTTTTAGTCTCGGCACGCAACGCTTCTCCCCACAAACGGCTGCTCACATTCGAACAACATTCCTTTTCCCAATAACGTGAGGGGAGAGAGGCATTTTTGATTAATAACTTTGCTCGAGTAGGGCACTTGCTTATCTGCATGAGTGGTCTACCAATACCATGCGATTTGTACCTGTCGCCTTTCCCCACGTATCACAAAAATCACTTCGCTTTTGTTGATTTTGTCTCTTGCAGAGGCCGCCATGGTTAAATTACGAATTCTTATTCAGCTAGAATGTGCCAAAACAAATATCTTCACGATAATAGCAAATAAAAACGTACCTGCAATAGATGAATTATCTGCCACCATTACGCTACTCATCGCCAGTCAGTGATAAAAAATTTTAACCATCTTTTTACTGTGGTTTAAGCCGGAAACAAAGCCGAGAATGTTACAAATTGATTTTCAACAAATTAAATTTTCACCAAAAATTAATGGTACAAAGTAAGGCGTATTTCCAATTTTTTTTCGATTTTGGCGGTTGACGGTTAAAATTCAGGGCCTTTACAGTTTAACGTTTATTAGGGAGAAATATGTCAATCAGTAAACAATTAATGATGAACGTTACATCGATATCTCGGGCACTTCGACGATTCTGGCCTGTTCCAGTTGTCATTTAGTAAAACGGAGCGAAATAGTAAGCGGTGCGATAGTAACAGAGGAAAGAAAAAGCGAGAGAG
The DNA here is from genome assembly GCF_964205215.1 of Stylophora pistillata. Classification (NCBI taxonomy): domain Eukaryota; kingdom Metazoa; phylum Cnidaria; class Anthozoa; order Scleractinia; family Pocilloporidae; genus Stylophora; species Stylophora pistillata. The sequence continues at coordinate 16,735,689 of NC_142528.1, read as the reverse complement.
GCTTGAGTCGAGTCCGGAAACCTTTCTGCGAAATGAAAATAAGCTTATAGCGACTGCTGCCCCATATCACATACTTATAAGTACCCTGTTCCACAAGAAAAAGATAATTTAAGAATATAGTGACTTATGGACACTCAACCAATAATTGCATGGTAGAAAATTATCATATTGATAATAAGGATAGTAAAGATGATAATAATTATTATGACAAGAAATGATGAGTTATAGGGGCTTTAATTTTAATTTTGCTCGCTAAATGTAAATTATTTTCCTGTTTCAATTTAGTTTCCAATTTCATTTTTGTGAGACTTAGTTCACACAACAAGGATTTCTATGTTAAAGGATATTCCGTCACTCCGCCATTCCACTTTTCCATCATTCTCTTGAATAACTGAAGGTATCGTATTTCGCAGCCTCCTCGCTTCGCAAATTTAGCGGCCCTTTTTGGCAAAAGTCGTTGATTCAAACAATTAATGCTCTATTTTCAAGGATAAAAAATTCTTCAAAGCTTCTATGATATGCAGATCATATCTATTGAGATATGTCTGCAAGGAAAAGTTTTGCTTTGAATTATGTGTCGGTGGATGCCACTGTGAAATGATTTTGAGATGTTTATCGTCTCCTGTTGTGTCAAGGCAAGAACCGAGAAGATTGTATCTTCGAATCTACATCCTCTTACGGGGAAACTGCTCGCTCGAGGCGAAATATTGTCACAACTACAGAGATGGTCTGTAAGAAAACGTCACCCTGAATGCAACTAGTGTCGATCATCGACACTAGTTGATAAAACTCAAAAGAAGATGAAAAAGATGGCAGTGCAAGCGCCACTGGTAATGGTAGGGAAGTTGTTAACTTTCCCTCCAGCGGATGCGGCCCTTTAGCGCTAGTGAGAATGCAAAAATTCATCTGGATTGGCTTACTTTTATTTGTAGTTAATTATATTTAACAGAAATATAGAATTGAAAGCGATGTATTGCATGTTGCTTGGTTTAGAAATATGTTTCATAGTTTTATGCAACTCTCATGGGTACGAATTTATCTGAAGCTCGAATCTGATCAGTTCGCGACTTTTGTTTTCTTAGAGACCACTACACGCTCCATTTGGGCTTCCTTGCTTCGTTGACCTACAAAAAAATATAGTCGTGGACAGACTAAGGAATGACACAATCAAAATCTATTTGAAAGAAACGTCCCTATTGTCGCCTCTCATATTATGATGTGGAGCAAAGTTTCGAGAAACAACTGAAGTCTCTAAACATACTTTACGTCATCTTTTACGTAGGGAGCCCTCTGTTAACTTTCTCTCTCACTTGTTACATCCCAGTTTTCGCCTCCGAATGGTTCTCAGATTGCTTTTAAAGCCTCAAACTTCGCTGAACTGTGAGGGCAAAGTTAAGAGATGAAAGTGATATCTTCATATATGAGAGTTTGATTGAAAGTGTCTACTAATACGAGAGGATGGTATGTATAACGTGCAACTTTTCAATTGTTGGCAAGATGTCTTACAGTTTCCATAATAAAACTGCGTCGGTAGAAAATTTGAATCAAATCATTTTCTTACATTTCAAGAACAAACAAAGCTACAACTTTTGCTTACACATTTTACAGGCGTTTAGTATTTAGAATTCAGTATTGAAGCAAGATATGCCACCTATTAACAATTTTTACGTTACCTGGAAAGATGCTGTTGGCGAAAACTTTACGAGATTGGCAGTACTCTTTATCGTCTTCTTTGCGTTTAAAAGCTAGGGTTCGAAATTTCATGTACACTGCTGAAGTTTCGTTTTGAAAAGTCTAAAGTACACTTGACGTTAAAGCTGCTTCCCGCATGAATGGTTGACTTTTCCTGCAAATTATTAATGGTGTAAAGTAATCCTGATAGCGGACATAAAGTTAGCTCATGGGTTCTAGAGTTGACAGAAGAGTTTGAATCATTCACTTTTCGACATCTCCAATCTATTGATAGACATCTGCTAATTGGAATTAAGTTAACAAGAATAAAGAGTAAAGAAAAGTACAGGAACATATATTCAAAGGCACCTGTCAGCTAAAAAGGAAGAAATTTTATCTGTCTTTTTTCCATGGTTTATTTGCTTCTGTTCGTTAGTAATATATTGATAGATGTGACATATATGTAAATAAGTAAAAGGAAATGGACAAAAGAGCAAACCAGAGACGACATTTATGTCAGTACTGTCGGTAAAGGTTTTCTTAGGTTATATATAGTTTGAGGTTCGGTTAGGAAAGTATAAGCCTCTAGCTGCGAGTGTTGTAGACAGGCTAAGTTGTAGGAATAAAACGTAAATAAGTATTGTAGTATTATTCAGTTAATTGTAGCGTTACCCTCTGTCGATGTGGTTCACTACCTCTCCCCTGGATAAATTGGGTCTCCGGCATGCGTATTTGAAATTTGCATACTGCATGTCGACACTTTTCCCACAGCCAAAAAAGACAAACGACTTCCTTTAACAATAAAAAGTTCTAATAACGCGAATAACAACTTAAGACCAAGTTATAACTTCGACTTCATAACAAGATTTGTTCTATATGCGGCGCTTGATGTTAACACGTAACGTAACCATTCATTGTTTTCTAAATCGCGTGAAAAAACTTCGGGCGAACAAACTTTTGGTCCGCGCGAAATGACTTTTGGTATGGGCGAAGCAACTTTTTTCTAGGCGATAGGACTTTGAGATTAAGCGAAACGCACTTCGAGTAAAACGACCGGTTTCCTTTGAAGAGGAGATGTGGCCAAAAATCATTTTCAAAATATGGTGGCAACAGCCAAAAAATCGATTCGTCTCATATTCTCAAGTTAGGTAGGCCTTACGGTGAAACAAAGCACTGCATACTTCGTTTGGCTGAATGTCGATTTATTTTCGAGAAAATCGACAAAAGCTGAATTTCGTCCAAAGGCCGCTTTTGAAGCTCAAAATTTCAGACGAATCTCGGAGCGTCGCGCCACGAATTGAAAACACTTGGACCGATAAAAGCTACCAAATCCTGAAAAACAGCATCAGTACATAATTTGACTGCGATTTCAGCAATTCTTGATCGTTCATTTCATAGTTAATCGAGGGCACAACGTAATTGAATTTATCCGACCTTCTTTTAACAAGATTAAAAATACGTCAAAAGCAACCTGTTATTTAACTATGTGCTACACTAAATAATCGACTGAAAATCTGGCTTTTGGAAGGTGAAGTGGGGTTCTTTTTTATCTCCAAATGATTTTTTGGGGAATGATTCAGTGCGATTTAATCAAATTTTAAAGTTGGATAAAATGAGCTCATTTGACGATGCCGTCAGTTATTCGAAAATGTACACATTCACACGCAAACTCGATTGTTTCGCATTTTACATCCTATCTACAGCTTATTTAATATAATATCATCTTTCCGTCCATATTGCTGTATCACAAAAGGGGATTGCAGTCCTGAAATTGTTGCATTGCTTCCATAATAGCGTTATAACTTGGCAGGATAGTCAACACCTGATAATAATTGTTTACAAAGCGTATCTAAGGGTTTCTCTTTTCCATTTCGTTGAAAAGGAGGCTGTAATTACTTCACGTAAGAGATCTTTGTTTAGATATAAGTCTTTAACTAAACCTCGAGCCAAATGTTGGCGAAATGTTGCTAGTCCATAAACGTGTTTCTAGTTTGCGGAATAACGCTAATTAATTCAAAATTAGGGTCCACAGAAATCGACAACTCCGCAAAAATAGAACTTTGGACTGTGATGCTCGTGGCTACAGGAACTAAGGTCGAGTGTTACAAAGATGAAACAAGAGCAAACAATTATTTAACACCGATACTTATTGAGTTCATATTTTTATTTTGTAAATTATTGTTTAGGTTGATAAAGCTCATTTTAGGACAAAAAGAACGAAAGATAAACCGATTTCGGTGATTAAATCCTCTGCTTGCTACAATACTACTGTATTTTACTGAGGTTTCAACTTCCCAGCACTCTTACTAAATTTTCTTCTGTTGAAGGCATGTAATATTCAAAATGAGTTACAGTCAAACCTACCAAATGAAATTCAGAGGGGTGTTTTTATCGTTAAGCGCTGGAACCACACTGAGTATCTATAGAAACACTTGGTGCTTACTTTATGTAAGAAGGAACCGGTCTAGATGACAATTGCCTCGAGTAGAGGTTAGGATTTTAAATAATTCACAATTATTTTTTAAGACGCTGAACGATTGAAACGTATTTGTTTCCTCTTCCTTACTATTTTAATCTCTGAGATAGAATAAATATATGAAGTTCATATATTTTGAACTGCGGTATTAGATACGTATGATGCACGATCCTCGTAGTAGATAGCGCTATTTATGCAATAGCGAAAATCAGACCTGAAAAAAATCAGGCCTGTACGGGACTCGAACCACTGACCTCTGCGATACTAGTGCAGCGCTCTACCAATTGAGCTAACAAGCCAACTGGGAGCAGGCCGTTAAGTTGGTTCGTAATAAACCCGTGAAAGTGATAAATGAGATAGAATAAATATATGAAGTTCATATATTTTGAACTAAGTTCAAAATATATATTTTGAACCAAGTTCAAAATATATGAACTTCATATATTTATTCTATCTCATTTATCACTTTAACGGGTTTATTACGAACCAACTTAACGGCCTGCTCCCAGTTGGCTTGTTAGCTCAATTGGTAGAGCGCTGCACTAGTATCGCAGGGGTCAGTGGTTCGAGTCCCATACAGGCCTGATTTTTTCAGGTCTGATTTTCGCTATTCCATAAATAGCGCTATCTACTGCGAGGATCGTGCATCATACGTATTTTAATCTCTATTGATTGTCTGATTAATTACAGAAATTACCTTGAAACTGGCATTTTCACTAATAAAATGAATTTCAGAGAAATTAAAAGATGTGGACTCTGCAATAGCATTGCGTGTCATTATCCTCATAAGGATATCTGCTGGTCGTTCAAAACTATAGTAAGAATACACTGTGACTTCGACAGACAATCCCCTTTTGTGATACAGCAATATGGACGGTAAGATGATATTATGTCAAATAAGCTGTAGATTGGATGTAAAATGCGAAACAATTGAGTGTGTGTGTGAATGTGAACAATTTCGAACAACTGACGGCACCATCAAATCAGCTCATTTTATCCAACTTCAAAATTTGATTAAATCGCACTGAATCATTTCCGCATAAAATGCTTTGGTGAACGCAAAGAACCACACTTTGCCTTCCAAAAGCCCGATTTTCAGTCGATTATTTTGTATAGCACATAGTTAAATAACGGGTTACTTTTGACTTATTTTTAATCTTGTTCGAAGAAGGTCGGTTAAATTCAATTAGATTGTGTAAATAAACGATCAAGAATTGCTGAAATCGATGTCAAATTATGTATTGATGCTGTTTTTCAAGATTTGGTAGTTTTTATTGATCCAAGTGTTTTCAATTCGCGGCGCGACCCTCCGAGATTTGTCTGAAATTTTGAGCTTCAAAAGCGGCATTTGGTCGAAATTCTGTTATTATCGATTTTCTCGAAAATAAATGATATTCAGCCAAACGAAGTATGCCTACCTAACTTGAGAATATGAGCCGAATCGATTTTTTGGCTGTTGCCACCAAATGTTTGACCGTTGGTAACATTCGCTCTTAAAGTTACTTTAGAAATGGCATCTCAGACCCTTTTATTTTGCAACAAAAGCACACGTAGCCCTTCTGGGAAAGAAGGGTTGATTATCAGACTTTTTAATTGGGACTATCCATTTCACTCTTCGGTTTAAGTCTAACTTTATCTTTCAATACTCGCGTATCATTGAATCGTTTTAGCCGAAAAAATTTAGCCAGCAAAAATACAGCTTTAACAATGAATCATGAAGCATCCATTTTGTGATGAAACAAAAGCAAAAACTGTTCAATTTTCAATCAGCCTCGTTTTCATACTTGAAAATGATTTGCATATTGTAATTTCAACCAAGGAGATACCAGAATTAGCCTTGACCACGAAAAGAGTGATCGCCATAGATTGTCTGGATTGCTCTCATTAATCCCGCGCATGAAAAATACAGAATTACGGCTACGTTCGTAATTCTTGGACAATTTCGGCGATAGAAACTCAAAAAGTGGCAGAGGATAGTCAAAACAAAGAAAACAAAAACTCTCGTGAGATTGTTATGCTACAAACACAGTTGGCTTTCTTTCCCAGCTCTCGAAGTAAACAAGTCATTCTTAATTCTTAAGAAAGCGAAATCTCTTTGCAATATAATAAATCCTTTATTAACCAAGCTTGTTCGGTCAAGATGACTGGATATTAGCCTAGTTCTTTTTTCTCATTTTTATGGACCTCGACTTCGTCTCGGTCCATAAAAATGCAAAAAAAGAACTCGACCAATATCCAGCCATCTTGACCTCACGCTTAGTTTAAAACGCATATGTATTCCCAATGTCTATATTAAAACTGGGCTTTACATGTCCGTACATGTGTACAGACTGGGACACAACATGCATTCTTTTTAAACACTCCTCTCTTTCAGTGCGACATAATTAGCTCTGAGTTTGGGAATAGAGAGATGGGATTGAAAAATTTCCATGTTGAGAAGTCGATTTCAAAATGGCGGTCTAAACTTTGTTCGACAAAGCAGGGGTAGGACACTATTATAATGTAACTGATAACAAATTAATAATAAAAAAAAATTGATTCTGCAATGATTGAAAGGAAATGAAATCTCGAGGCCATCTAGGCCATTAAATGAAAGATAGAGAAAGTCGGACAAATTTTTCCAACAGCCTCTATACACACTTTAGTAAAATTCAGAGCTGAGCAAAGAGTTTCTAGCAATCTGATTGGTCGAGCGGTTCCTTATATGACGCTATATAAACCGCTCCGCGCGGTTTATATAAAATGTTAAAATAAAATGTTAATAAATGTTACTAAACTGTTATGGTTTTAGAAATTTCTCTGTTGCTCAGCTCTGAAATTATACTAAAACAATTATTCGCCCCGGGTTCGGTGAATATTAATGTCGAATAATCCCCTCGACTTCGTCTCGGGGATTATTCGACGATATTCACCTCGCCTTAGGTGAATAATTGTTAAATATAAATGGATTTAAAACAGAAAGATGTTTTTTAAAAAGCTAATATATCTCGGTTGGCACTGACATTGCGTTTACTTTGTCTTTCAAAAGCTTCTACAATCCAACTTCCACAATTTGCATTGTGAAGAGGAAAGATATTCAGTTGACAATTGCAAGTGCAGCGGATACACTTTTCCGACTTTCATTTCAGGTTAGACTACAAGCTTTACCGCCTGTCTGGCCAAATACGTCGAGCGAGTCAAAAAAATGTCAGTGAAATTTAAATTGATGTTAGTGCGCCGCAGGAATGGAGCTTCTGCGGTACATCGGCGTCACTTCAAGTTCTCCATGGCGCGATAAGAGAAATTCTTTTTTTCGCTGATTGTTTTTTTCTTTTTTTCTTTTTGACTCGCGCGACGGACCTCTCCGAAAAGGAGAGACTGTTCGTACTCTAATTTCAGACTGATATCGACCTTAGATAAACCTCTCAGACAAAAACAAAAAACAAACAAACTCGTGTAGAAGGGTTGCAGCACTATGGCTATGAAACTCCTAATCCAACGATTAAATAACTGAGGTGCTCTTACACAGAACAATGATAGTACCTTATAGCTATTGTTCTCGCTTTATTTTCATGAAAAATTTGTTCAGCCCATCCAAAGTAATGGTTTCTAATATTTAAGTCCTTTTAACTATTTTACACGGCCAAGCATGTCACATCTATCAACATGTTGTCGTCGAACAGAAGCCAATATGCCGAGGGAAAAAAGAAAGATAGAATTTCTTCTCTCTTAAAACAGGTGCCTTTGAATATATCTTCCTATATTCTTTTTACCAAGTTATTCTTGTTGGGTTAATTCCAAGCAGATGTCTATCAATAGATTGAGGATGCCGAGACGTAAATTATTCAAACTCTTCGGCCTACTATTAATTCATAAGCAATTTGTATGTCTGCCATTAGGATTGCTTTTCACAATCTGCAGGAAAAGGCAAAAATTCAAGCGGGATACAGCGTTTACACCAAGAGTGCAGAACGTTAGGCTTTTAAAAAGCAACTTCAACCATGTAGATGAATGTCGAAAGCCTTTAAATGTAAAGAAAGAAGCCGGCAAAGAACTTGATACTTTCAAATTCCTGCAGTTTTTCCGACAGCATCTTTCAAGGTAACGTAAGATCATTAAAAACTGCAATACATGTCTTGTTCTGCTTCAATAATGAATTCCTTTTTCTTCTTTAAACACATATAAATTTTTTACGCAAATGTTGTAGCTTTGAATGACCTTAAAATATAGCAAGAATTATTCCTATTTTTTAGTGACGGAATACTTATACTATTGTGGAAAGGGTAAGACATCTCTAAAAAATACGGAGTACATTTTTTGTATAAGTACTAGGCTCTCGTTTTAGTATACGCTTTCAATTGAAGGTATCACTTCACTCTCTTTTATTGAAGGGCGAGGTTTTATGAGCATCTGAGAAGCACTCGGAGGCGATAACTGGTAGGCAACAATTGGGAGAGAAAGTTAATAAAGTGCTATCATTATAAAAGACGAAGTAAACTGCTAAGAGAGTTGCGTTGTGTCTAGCTACTTTCATTCATATCATAAAATGAGTGGCGATAACAAGGAACGTTTCTTTCAAACAGATCTTGATCGCGTCATTCTTTATTCTGTCCAAGGCTATATGTTTTTTAGTCGATTAAGCGAGGAAACGCAAAGTGAACGCGTGATTAAGGTTATCGTGCACCTTCAGGGGTGTCTCGCGTGCAAGCGACGTAGCGCGTCCGGTTTAAACTGTAGATATCTAAACCCCTATATCATATTAAAGCTTATTGGACTGGCTATCAGACTATACCAAAAATGTTTAAAAAAAAATTAATTGTCAAATTTTTCACGGCTTCTAAATACGAGCGCCCGAATCACCTTTTAAGAGCTACAAGTCAAAGGGATTTGTTCGATTGCTCTCAAATTTTGACAGTAGCTAGTTTATAAACAACAAAAACGTGTCTCCGAAGTTTTTATATCTAAATACTTTTTTTCAAGAGCGATTTTTCTACGATCAGTCCACATTTTTTTAGTCCTATTTCAAAAATGTTCTGTAAATTTTCACTGAAGGCAAGTCGCAGACACGTTTTTCTTAGCGCTTTGGCCCCGGAAACGGAGGAACACATCAATAAGCGAAAAACAAAATTCGCTTTAACATGTAACGTTCAAAAGGTGATTCGGGCGCTCGCATTTAGAAGTCGTGAAAAATTCGACAATTAATTTTTTTTCAAAATTTTTGGTATAGCCTAATAGCCAGTCCTGTAAGCTTTAATTTGATATGGGGAGTTTACAAATCTACAGTTTAAACCGGACGCGCTTGCACGCGAGACACTCCCGAAGGTGCTCGGTAACCTTAACGGAGGTCCGTGAACTGAACAGTCGAACGTCTTCATCATGCCCTTTGTGAGTGGCACAAAACACAAAACATGTTTCTTAGCCCATACATCGCTTTCAATTATATTTTTTCTTTTTAGCTGATTAACTACAAAGAAAAGTGAGCCAATCCAGAGAGAATTCTCAGTATTCTCGGTTGCGCTAAAAATCATCATTCTCTGCAAGCAAGTGGCGCTTACACTGCCAGTATTTTCGATTTTCTTTTAGCCGTTGTCGACACTGGCTGCACTCTTGGTGACGTTCTGTTTTAAAGATCTTTACACTTGTGACAATATTTTGCCTCAAGCGAGCAGTTAACGTTTTCCCCGCAAGGAGAGTAGGACATCTGTAACAGAAAGGGAGACAACGTGACTTCCCCGGCCACAATCGTAAATCGTTCCAGATTCCGCAACAAATTTTACGCGTGCACTTTAGATTATATTCTATTTTTTCAGCTTTTCTTTCCTTTATGTGCAGCATTTTCATCATTGCAGAAACTGTTTATATCTATCCTGATTTGCAGAAACCCTTTCTTTAATTTGTAGCACTTAAAAAAAACTTCACCAAGTTTCTTAATCATTCAACACACTTCATTTGTTTGTAGAAAGTTACTGAAAATAGCAGCAACTTATAAGTTTGCAGCTTTCAGATAAGTTCACTTTTTTGCACTTAGCATGAAAATTTTTAAACTGAGAATAATTTCCATACTGATCAGAACGTAACTCTCTAACTGAGTACAATTTGCATGCTATTTAGAACGTACTTCTCTAATCCAAACGTATTTTGTTTTTGACTTGGTACAATGTGCATACTAGTTACAATGCATTTTTTCTTAATTGCAATGTATATAACTTCGAATAAAATGCAAATCGTGAGTTTCGGATATATTAGTGTCGTAGGAGGGGAAATTTCAAAAGGTATTTTGTCCACTTTGGCGCTGCATGGCCGGGCATGTGGGAGGGTCACAATGGGGTAATTGCTTTTGCGGCTAACGATTACAAATTTTTCCGAGTTTTGATTGACGGTCAATCTTTTCCCACGAGGTCAAATAACATTTTTCCATGGTAAAGTTTATGTCTAACGGTTAAAATTTGTCAATTTTTACACCTTACGACTAAATTATTTTTGGTTGTTTTGTAGCTTGCTGTTAGCCACATTGAGTCCCTTGAATGGCCACAGCATAATTTAAAAACTAATTAATTTACATTTAGCCTTTTTCCTTTTCGCTTTTAGTTTCTTCCGCAGTAAGGGATTAGTCATGATCATGATTTGTGCCGGGAAAGGTGGAGGATTTCTTGGCGGGGGGGAGGGGATCACATGGTTTTCAAGGAGATCGGAGGGGTGATCAGTTGTCGCCAACTGAATATAATATAATGGGGGGGACTATAAGAAATTGACTTCCAATATAGGAAGGATCGTAAAAACATTGCAGAGCCTCAGAGGGGATCAGAAAAATTTATCGTGAATCGACCAAAATCCTCCAGCCCACCCCTCCCCCTCAGGTTGAAACCATCGGTTTGGTTATTCAAGATCAAAGTGTCACAAGCCACCTCAATGAAATTTCAGAGGAAACTGCCCAGGACAAATTCTTACAGTCAGTAATCTACTACATCACTGAAAACTGGTCCATCAGTAAAAGACGTCTTCCAATAGACGTTCTTCCATTCTAGAGTTGCAAAGATCAACTATCATTCAATGACGGCATCATCTACAGAGGTGATCGCATTGTAGTTCCAGCTAAACTAAGACAAAGCCTAACTGAAAAGTTACATCAAGCTCACATGGGTGTCGAGTCAACTTTAACACGTGCTCGTACATCTCTTTGGTGGCCTGGTATGAACTCTCAACTGAAACAGTTCATATCTTCATGTCAAGTTTGTCAATCCTTCCAAAGAAAGAACCCAAAAGAAAGTCTGATGAGTCATTCTACTCCTGACAGACCTTGGTCCCAGCTCGCAGCCGACCTTTTTGAGTTTAAAGGGGAACATTATCTGGTATTGGTCGACTACTACAGCGACTGGGTCGAATTTGATAAGATGGGAGACCAAACTGCAACTGAAACCATTGCCTTGCTACTCAAACACTTCTCACGATGGGGACTTCCCGACGAGATTGTCACTGACTGTGGAAGGAATTTCGATTGTAAGGAATTCTCGCAGAGGAAGCAGATAAAACACACGAAATCCTCACCTCACCATCATCAGAGTAATGGCAAAGCAGAATCAGCTGTGAAGATCGTCAAATCTATCTTGAGGAAGACTGAAAACTCTGCTTGAAATCCTTACGAAGCCCTACTCGATGAACATAATACACCTACAGTTGATATGACGACATCACCTGCTCAAGGATTTCTACACCGAAGACTGAAATCTTACATTCCTATGAAAGCCACTCTGCTCAAATCAGAAATTACTGAAACGGTCCTGGAGGAAAAAGCTAAGAAAACAGCCAAGTCTCAAATGATTACAATCGAACTGCCAAAGATCTGAGTGTTTTAAAACCTGGTGATACAGTAAACATCAAGCCTGAAGGACTAACCAAAGGACAAAAATGGAGAAAAGGACTTATTGTTCAGAATAATCCATTTCGTTCATACAACTCCTCAGAAGAAACCGCGTACACCTAAAGCCCGCAGGAAAACCGCCGAATACAGAGAAGACACAATCTGTCCCAAATCTAAAAGCGAAGACCAAAGTCCGTGCCTCGGAAACCAAAAATTCTAGTTCAAATACTGTATCTAGTTCTAAAAAACTTAAATCCGAGCCCACTAAGCCTGTTAAGTCCGTCAAGAAGATGGAACTAGTTGTTGCAAAACGGACACGTTCAGGACGTTTAGTTAAAATACCAGCAAGATCACTGAGTGGTATGAGAGGTTTGGTTCTATGATGGCGGCAAACAATTCTTCCATTGCATGTACGTTTTCATCAACCTCTTTTCAAGGCCCCCTCTCCAGCTTCCTTCCTTGAGAGAATAAGAAAGAGGACGTTGGGGACGTTTTCCGTTTGCATACAAGTCTTAAAATATTTGTTTTAGCACGTTTTGGATGAACAAGAATTCGTGTTGTTACCTCTTCGTGAGACGATCTTAGCATTAATTGACAGAAGTAAGGTAATTATTGCAAAACCCTCCGGTACAAATCGTGTGGTGTCGTTAAACTACTCAGCTGCGCAGGCGTGAGTTACATAAAGAACCCTAAGCGAGCCTCTCTGAAACTGGAATACTAGATATTATTGAGGTTTGTAACATGACATCTGCACGGAAGCAACGATGATGACGTAATCACGTCTTTAAAAACGGGTTGAGGGGAGCAGGCATGTATTTTAAATCAGTTCAGTCAAGACAAGGTGCTAATCGAGAACTTAGGGTGTAAAAATTTCCCGAAAAAATAAAATTCGTTTCCGTGCTTGTAGACGACGTCGTCGTTTAAGGTTAGCTAGGCTAAGTTAGGTTCACACTGTTTGTTACATAAGTATCTTAGAAATCTCGAAATCGAAGCTGATTTATTCTCCATTTTCTTTTTTTAGGTGTGGCAATCTTTGAATTTATCAGTTGTTAACCGTTACTTTCCTGTCAGCAGTATCGTATGGCTAACTTTAGCATATGTAGTTATATTATCTAACTACACTTCGTAGAGTACAAATAACGCCATAAACGAGTACAAATATCACGCGGTATTTGTACTCTAGAGTGCCGGTTCAACAAATTTTCTCGCATCGCGCAAGCAAAGAATTGAATTGTAATTACGAAAAAAACAAATGGCGGACAATTTGAATCATATTTCCGACAACAAAGAGTCAGAATGGCTGGCAAATATAGATCCAAGTTTATAAGATGAATCAAAGGAAGAAAAATAGCTAGACGACCATGAAATTTCTTCACTTATTGAAGGAAATAGAAACAGCAACACGATAACTCGCCAATTCCGTTCCGCTTCGCATACTTCTCTCACGCACTACCCGTAAATAGATATCCGCAAAATTCGCCCGCAATGAAATAACAGTTTGGCGTGTTGGATAATAAATAACTTAGTAGACGTTTTGTTGTGTAGTATCGCTGAGTATTTATACTCGTTATTTTTATTTTGACTCGCCCTACGGGCTCGTCAAAATACGGTACAACTCGTAAAAATACTCAGCGATACTACACAACAAAACTTTTAATAAGATATATATATATTCGTCCTCAGCTTCTTTGGTAACATCTGTATCATTTACATCGTGGTTTCTCGTAAAATAATGAGGACTAACTTCAATTTCCTAATTTTAAATATGGCAGTTGCTGATCTCCTTGTTTCTCTCTTCATTATGCCTTTTATGGTGAGTAATAGTTAACCGATTATTAAATGCTACTTAATCGTTGTTTCACGTTATGCTAAACGCTCTCACTCGCTCTCAGCATTTTAACACATCTTGTATTCCTACGCTATGAGGTCGAGTTGTTGTTGGAAAACCTCTCTTTTGTACTTCCCTGTCTTTGTAGGTGAAAAATTTGTAAACTGGCTTGTTATGGATCCCAGGGGCAGTGGGAAAAGTGACTTGCAAATTCGTTAACTTCATGGGGGGGCTTATCAATTGCTGCCAGCATCATAACACTTGTCTTCATTACAGTGGATCGTTACTTTGCCATTCTTCGTCCATTTCGGAATGTTCGTTTCATTCGAAACTCAAAACTAGTCACCTCTATGATATGGATCTTATCTTCTCTGTATTCTATTGCCGTATATCTTGGTCTTTGATGTTGTAATGCCGTGCTAATAGCTTCTACTGCGTGATAGTTTGGAATTCCTTTTCCTCAGACGGAAGTGTCCAGCTTTCCATCGCCAGAGCCTATTACATGACCATCTTCTTGTTTCTATATTTGGTTCCTCTTGTTGTCATCGCATTGGTTCATGTTCTTATTAGTCGACATCTTTAGTCACACCAGATCTCAGGGGAGCCAACCATCATGGTGGCGGTGACGTTTGCGCTGTGTTGGTTACCAGCTCACATTCTACATCTATTGATTTACTATTTTACTAAAACTTATATAACTTTGCATTAAGTTGAACCCCTGGTATCCGGTTTATTTTTCATATCAGACGCCAACAGTGCCATAAATCCTTGTCTGTTTATTGGTTTAAACCAAAGGTTCAACAATGTAGTGAGGGAAATTCTCTGATGTCTTTTCTGCCGAAATCGAATCCCTACTGAAAGAAACATCCGCACAGAACCACGTGTTGTCCTAAGTCGCAAACGAAAGACTGTACGTCAACATGGCACCAGTGTTATTCCCCTTCACGTTCAACAGCGTCCACGGTTTCAGAGCTGCCCTTTTTGAATCATTTTTTGCGTGGGACTAAGCGATAAGAACCTGCGAAAACCCCTATTCATAATTCAGTTTTGTTCTATTTCTGCAGACAGCAGCTTAATCCGTGATGTTCCTTTAAACTCTATGGTGAACAAATTCGGCTCAGTCCAAGGGTTCGAGAACGTAAGTGCAGAGGATTTTGAGTTTCAGGAGCACACTTATTCCCTTTTTGGTAGGGCGTGATCATCATCGGTAGCATAGGCAGAAAGTACACATCATGATCATCAGCCTATTGTAATATACTCTGTTGTACATAGCTTTCACCCGTCAACCACATCACGGGAAATTAGAAACTATAGTAAATTTACTGTGACACCACCAAAATCGTTTGTCCCAAACTTCTGGAATATATATCATACTATGTAGATATCGTGGGGACTCCTTAAACTTTTTATCGACACAACACAGCTCAAGAGAAGGGATTTATGTTCGGAGGGAACATATTAAGAATTTTCGGATTTTCGGCGTTTTACAGGTTATATTTTTTGCAATACTTAACTTGAAAAGAGAAGCAAAAAAAATTAGACTTCAGTCGTCAATGGTGAGTTTTGTTTATGCTGACATTCGCCAGCAACAGGTCACGGGGAAACGTTGTTGAAACTTTACTTATTTAGGGAGTACTTTATTGTATATTTTCTTTTTTGTAGGTTACAGTACTTACATTTCCTAGACAAAATTGCATGAGGACAACCAAACGCATCTTTTACTGAAAACCTTATCAATTATGGTTCGTAAACTATACTTCTGTCTGCCCGAGCTACATCACACACATTCAAAATGATACAATTATTACTGAGACCAAATGTTAGATGGGTCTTCAGGGCCTTCATGGACTTTTGAGAAATGTTAATTTTATTTTCTCAGCGTATTTGTCTAAGAATAAGCAATTTCTGAGTCTGAAATCTCAGCCGTGAATTGATTGTATCGCGGTACCTGTTTGCCCGTCTTACAAATTCTTCTACTTTGTCTATAGTTATTTTCACAGACAGATAACGTCGTCAACATACTTCTTCCAAACTGACGGTTTAGTTATGCTTTGGTTGATAATATCTGGTCGAGCGTGTTCTTCTAACCCGTAGCTTTTGGTATATACTATGCAACTTTTTCCTTAAGTTTGCTTATCATTTATTCCCATTTTTTTCATTAGTTGAATAATACTAGTACTACTGAGAACGGATCAGCGATGATAAAATTTCTAAAACATCAATCTTTAATGGTTTTGGTAGATTTTAATCGTCTTGTCTAACCAATGTCAAAAAAAGATTCAATAATCTTGGCTAACTAAAGAAAAATTCAAAACGCACAGCTCTGATACCGTGCGCGCTGTAGAGCGTGAAGAGGGATAACAGTGGCACTACATTGACGTACAGTCTTTCGTATGCGAGTTAGAGCAACAGGTGGTTCTGTCCCAATGCTTCTTCTCGTGGGAAAGCAATTTCGGCAGAAAAGATATCTAAGAATTCCTCTGAATTCATAAATAAATGCTGGATGTGAGTTGGCAACCAACACAACGCAAACGTCACCGCCACAATGACGATCATGCGCAGTACCTTGAGCTTTGACAGTTCATTCCGATGTCTCTGATGAGCTGTTGACTCCCCTGAGATCTGGTGTGACCAAAGAGGTGTACCGATAAGAACATGAACCCATGCGATGACAACAAGAGGAATCAAATATAGTATCAAGAAGATGGTCATGTAATAGGCTCTGGCGATTGGTTAGAGCGCCGAATTGTGCTGTGCGGGAGGTCGAGGGTTCGAGCCCCGGCCGGACCAACACTCATGGTCTTAAAATAACTGAGGAGAAATTGCTACCTTTCTATAATATCAAAAAATGGATAGATATTCTAGTCTTCTCGGATAAGAACTAATAATCCGTAGGCCCCGTCTCCTGCAGGGTTAGGGGTAGGAGACGTTAATTTCCCGCGTACGAGATTACTGTGTGATGGATGTCCTCTCCTGGGGTGGGATGGGTGGGGTGAAAGGTGAGGTCGTTACACGGACTGAAGCGGCTGCCAGTGGCGCCTGATAATGCTGACGTCCGATCTCAACCTTAATAACAAAATTTGCATAATATGGCGGATGGACACGTTTTCCTAGCTCCGAAGGCTGATCGCTTTATCTCCGGGCCGCGGCTTGTTAGGACCAGTTCCTTGCCTGATTTGAGTAAAGTACATACTGACTCAACTCTGGTAGTCGCTGATCAGATTAATAACAAGAATATGTCTACTTCTGTACCCGAATACGGTTCGCTTTCCTCGTCCTTTGAAATGAGCGAAATGGCTGCTATCAAGAATGCATTAAATGGACGGTCCATCAACTCCCTGAAGGTGAAAGATCTAAGGGACGAACTTGAAAAGAGAAAGCTTTCTAAATCTGGCAGGAAAACTGAGCTGGTTAAAAGACTCAAGGAGTCGATTTTGTCAGGATCTGGTGAAATTCAAATTCCCCGCCACAATGTCAACCAACCGTCACCTCGGCCCTCGGCTGTTATAAACCTGGACGACACTAGCAGCAGCCCAGAACAACAGAGTCACACATGCAATGGCTACAAATCCCTTAAAGATCTATACGACCGCTTGGAAAATGAGGTAAACAAACTCAAAGACTCGTATAGATCTCGATTAAAGGACAGTAGAGAAATACAGTCAACCTGTAAATCATGTCAAAATCAACAACGGATACAGGAAGAAAATCGCGCTCTGCGAGAGCAACTTCAGCTAATGAAGGGAAATCTAGATAAAACAAAAGAGGAGCGAGATTCCCTGCAGATGGTAGTATCATTGCTAAGCAAGGAGCTATATAACTTTCGCCTTGACAGCAAGGAAGCTTTTAATGAGTCGCCTTCGGTTGATCCTAAGGTGTCGGATACAAAATGGTCGGATACAAAGGCGGACACAAAGCAAAACAATAGATCATCTAAATCTCAATCTTCCAAAACAACGAAGAATCACCAAAGCAAATCGAGCAAGAAAAAGCCGCCAAACAAGAGTTCTCACAACAGCTCTAATACTCTTAACCACAACCAAGAAAGATCCTCGCCGACCACCGTCATTATTGGCGATTCAATTATCAGAAACATACAAGGGTGGCAATTAGGGAAAGAAGTCGGCCACCGGGTTGTTGTAAAGTCCTTCGCGGGAGCTACAACAAGTGATATGTCACATTATGTGAAACCAACACTGGACAAGAAGCCGGACCAGATCATTTTACATGCTGGTACTAACGACCTTGAAAAACTATCCCCAAGCGAAATCGCCGATAACATCGTTGACCTAGCGAGGGAAATTGAAAGCTCCACGGACGCACAAGTAATAATATCAGAGCTGGTCACAAGATCGGACCTCTCAGATAGCGGCGATGTTGATGCAGTCAACAAAAGGCTTCGAAAATTCTGCAATCAGCGACAGTGGCACTTCATACTCCACGATGACATTCACTCAACGGACTTAAATAGAGGAGGACTTCATCTTGGGGAGACAGGTATTGCCAAAATGTATAACAACTTCGCGAATAAATTACATGAATGTAGTTGACCTACTAGCCGTCTGTTCAATTCAGAGCGTAATCGCGACCTTGGAAATCCAATCGTTTCTCACCAATTTCTCCCGCCTAAACGAGGCTTTAAATTGGCCTCGCTAAATATCAATAGTCTTTCTGCACACATTGATGAACTAAGAATTTTGCTTTCCGAAAGACCTATCGATATCTTAGCCATAAATGAAACTAAATTGGATGACACAATAGGCGATAATGAAATTCATATTTCTGGCTATGAATCTATTCGTAGAGATCGCTCTACTAACGGTAGGTCTGGAGGGGGTGTTTGTTTTTTTTATTCGTTCCGAAATCAATTATTCTGTTCGCTCTGATCTAATATGTGAACAAATAGAAAGTCTGACTGTCGAAATCAAGAAGCCCAGATCAAGGCCTTTTGCCGTTATGACCTGGTATAGACCCCCTGATTCTTCAATTGACCTTTTTAGACCATTTGAAGAACTTATTGGAAAACTAGACTCAGAAAATATCGAATATTACGTCTTAGGAGATCTGAATTGTAATATGGCCGCACCTAAGTTTGACAAAAGTACAAATATCTTATCTAATATTGCTGATGTTTACGGCCTTGACCAGTTAATAACTGAACATACCAGAATTACCGACAAATCACGTACTTTAATTGATCTAATTTTTACAAATACTCCAGATAGGGTCGTCTGCTCAGGGGTCTCACATATAGGCATCAGCGATCACAGTTTAGTTTACGTTTTTCGTAAAGTTTCTATTGAATCGACAACGAATAAGCATACTACCCTGAGATATAGGAAATTTAAGAATTTTAACTCTGATCACTTTCGTAACG
>NC_142528.1:16694000-16711500 GCF_964205215.1 Stylophora pistillata | reverse complement strand
TGTTAATTGCATTTTGTGCTCTAATCCCAAATTGAGCCCAACAAGGCTGTTGACAACTACCCTTCACTTCTAAATCCCTTTTCGTTATTAAGATTCACACAAAACTTTCTAGTTTTAATGATATCATAACTAGTTAACAGCTTGCATAGTTAGAGACATGAAAATAGCAATATAGCGACAAAAGGAAGATTTTATTAAGACGTCAGTCCTACTGAAAGGCACATCATGCGTTAAATCATCAACATTCCTGAGCGGTTTGGTACAAAAGCAAAACGATACATAATCTAAAATATTTAACTTATACATATTCTTAAGACACTTGAAAAAGATGACTAAATCATTAGTTTCTCTTCGATACTTCTAAGGTAATAAATTTAACTTTTTAAGGCGCGCGTATTTTGTTCCAAATTGTTGATGTCTCTTTTGGTATGAGGTAGCCATACTACGTTAGCATATTCAAAGCGCGAACGAACACAAGTGATATCAAGTAATTTCTTTGTACTAATATCATTTATGTTCGTGCATGTTCAATAAAGGACATTGAGCATTCTTTGAGCTTTAAAAGAGATAAGATCAACGTGATTATTCCAGCTTAAACTTTGGCTAACCAAAACCCCTTGGTCTTTCTCAACATCAACAGGATCCAACTTAATCCCACCAAGATAATAGTCTCTATCGTCAATTGACCTTATACGAGAACCTTTTTCTGTATTCACCTGATTAAAATTAAGAACTTCCCCTCGAATTAAGTGCTCTGCTTTTATCAGCTAAAGGCAATTAAACTTGAATCGTGGCATTACACTAATATTCAAATTCAGCCAAGCCTAAAAGCGGAGCTCGCATTTTTTTTCCCGCACGTCTCGTCAACAAAACTAAAGCTCCGTGGCGTTGGCTGCCCGTGCATGCTAAACGTAGCATCTTGTGCGGACGCCCGTACGGTAATGGGTCCAATTTTTTCGGCTGGATGGTTTACTACTACTATTTTGTATAATTATGGGGCTACGTTGCACGTGCTGCGAGCTCCGCTATTATATGGTTTTATAAATAAATATTTACAAAGATCACAAACTCAATGATATGCTAGACCGGGAACGCTGAAATATTAATGTTTACTGTAACGTTAATTAATTGGCTTATCACCACTGTTTTTCTGTTATCTTAATTACTTTACTTTATTAATTAACTACAGCATAATTTACTGAAAGCAATATCCACTGCCCGCAGTTAGTAGATTAGCTAGTCGAGGCGAGCAGTGGTTACACGTATTTTATGTTTATGCCAGTACAATTGGCTCACAAGAAAGACTAGAGAAAAATGGAAAAAATGCTAAATAAATAAACAAATAAATAAAAATAAATGCAATCTAATTAAGTTTACATTGCAAATATACGAAGCCGAGTTTTCAGGAAAATTTTGTTATTAAGTCGGGTAAACTAATATAATCATTTTGTTCTGAAAGTATTCGGAGTAAAGTATCGTGGACATTGGTTTTAAAGTTATTTTTGGGAATTTGACGCATTTCACACAATAGACTGTTTCAGATTTTTACACTATACCTTGAAAAAGACTTAGTATGTTTGTCTAACCTTGAGTGTTTAACATAATAGTCACCTCTTGAAGATGATCTTGAACTATATGAGTGAAAATTAGGTTTGGAAGCAAATAAGTTAGATATTTTAGTAGGTGTTAAGCTGTTAGATTTATCATGCATTAGAATAGCAACGGATTTAAAGTAGAGTAGATCTAAGGGAAGAAAGCTAGAGGAGACAAAATAAGGTACTGCATGAGAATTGTGGTCACCAAAAAACATGAGGCGGAGAGCGCGTTTTTGAAGAATAAGAATTTTGTTTTTGTAAGTCCTAGCAGCTTGGCCCCATCGACTATGTCATACAATAAGAAGGGTTGAATAACCGATATGTATATGTGGTGTAAAGTGTTCAGTGGTATAGTGTCTAAGGCTGGCAGTAATTCCAATTGTTGTACTTATTTTTGAAGCAATGTGGGCGATGTGGTATTTCCAAGAAAGATTTTCATCAATAAGCAAACCTAGCTGTTTGACGTAATTTTTGCATTTAAAGAATTGTACGAGTTGTTAATTTTGATGGTCAAGTACTTTCAAGTTGACTTGGTGATTTAACTATTCTTGTCTTGGTCTAAAAAGGACAAAATTAAATTTCTTTACATTAAGTTATAATTTATTTGCGATCAGCCAGTTATAAACCCTAAAAATTACTGCAAAAACTGTAGATTGAAGCGATTTGAGATTTTTGTCAGCGTATAACAAATTGGTATCATCAGCAAATAAGTAGAACTTCAATTTATCAGAGTTATTAGATATATCCTTTACATAAATAAGGAATAGCAAGGGTCCTGGGACCAATCCCTGTGGGACACCTGATAACACTACTTCTTTTTCGGATATGTTTAATAAGAATTAATAAGAATTAATTTATTAGAATGGTGTACCACTCCTGAGAAGAACACTTGAGGATAAAATGCTGTAAATTGTTCCGTGATGGGTTTCATACTAGAGCAGCACTTTGAACTATAAATGTAGTTGGAAATAAACTTGAAATGAACTCAAACAGTTGACCGTCAATTTTCTATAGTCCCCCTTTATACTCTGTTGGCGACCACTAATACCGCTCCGTACCCCTTGAAAGAGAGCCGTCATGGGGAATAGCTCTGATGGTTGACATTTAATTTTATTAGATTTTGGCAGTTAATGGTTAAATGTCAAGGCCTTTACCGGTTGACGTTTATTATGAAGAAACATTTCTTGCCGTTCGACAAGATCATAACTGAGATCAAGCTTAGATCATGTCGAGAGTCTTGTACTCTGTCGAAAGCTATCATCGCCCGCATATCAATGATTTCAATGACATTTTTATCTATAGTCGATGTTTAAAATGTTAAAAGCGAGGAAAACACGGACGTTCCAATCAAATCAATGAGAATTCTAAAAGTGCGAGATACTGAAGTGACAATCGAATGTAGGACAATCCTAAAAATGCACAAAATACTAACGTAACTTACGAATGCGAATAAAAAAGTATCCGAAAGTGCTTTAGATTCTAATGTAACAATCAAATAAAAAAAATTATATAAAGTGTGCGAAATACTAACGTAACAACCGAATGAGAGAGTTTTCTAAAAGACCGCTTAATACTACCGTAAGAATCCGATGAAAGAGAATTCTGAAAGTGTGAGAGATAATATATAAATAAATAAATAATTTAGCAATGGATATTCCACTGGGTGGCTCTTCTTGTCCACTGTTTCCAGATCGAACTGGAATTTGGAATGCTGGTTTATGCAGAGGGAGGAAAACCGGAGGACCCGTAGAAAAACCCACGGAGCAAGGACGAGAACCAACAACAAATTCAACTCACATTTGACACCAGGTCAGGGGATCGAACCCGGACCACAGTGATGGGAGGCGAGTGCTCTCACCACTGAGAGAAAGAGAACCCTAAAAGTGCGCGAGATACTAACGTAACAATCAAGTGAGAGAGAATCCAAAGAGTACATAAGATACTTACGTAACAATCGAATGTAGGTCGATCCTTATATGTGTAAGATATTAACGTAACAATCGTTTGAAAGAGAATCCTAAAAGTGTGTGAAATACGATCGTTATATTCATTATACATTGTTTACTCATAGAAATATAAACGTCATCCACCAAAGACTTTGAAATTTAACCGTCCAAACTCTTTCCCAGGGTCTTTCATCTTCCTGCCCCGTGGAGCGAGAAAAGGGAGACCCTGGTTTGGTCTGGTCACCTGTTTACAAAGCAAACAAATTTACCTAGGGAAGAGTCGTTTGTTTGCTCGATTTTTGCATCATTTCCTTTGTCACCTTCAAAAGAGTCTTTGCAGTAAATGGTTTGAACCCGGGGGTAACATGTGAAGGTGTAGTCTGATCGTCCGGGTGAGTGTAGTCCTGAGAAGGACTGTTGTCGGTGGCAGTGACTGACGTTTCGACAACCTGTGCGGAAGTCATCATCAGAGTCAAGTGAGTGATTGTTGTCAGTAGAATGTCAACAATCACTCACTTGACTCTGATGATGACTTCCGCACAGGTTGTCGAAACGTCAGTCACTGCCACCGACAACAGTCCTTCTCAGGACTACACTCACCCGGACGATCAGACTACACCTTCAAAAGAGTCTTTATCGTTTTTTAGGTCGCTATGTTTTATAGCAGCCTTCAAGTCGCTATATCTCCGAGTAGTTATTGTAACCTCAATTTAGAACCCAAACAAGTCCAGTGTTTAGAAGCGATATATTCGGGCAGAGATGTTGTGGCCGTTTAACCGACGGGATACAGTAAATCTTTGATTTTTCATCTTCCAGGGGGCTAGAAGATGAGAGGCCCTGGGAACGAGGTTGTCAACCGTCAACCAGCATAGGCGTTAAAAATTATCAGTCAACCGTCAAAATGGAAAAAAAACTAACCGTCATTCGTCAGCTATATATCTCCCACTAAGACCCTCAAAGTAAGCGTGCTAATCTGAAGAAAAATATCTAACAGTTGGTCACAGGGGAAATGTTGCAAAATAAAAAGTTGCTGCTATTTTCAGTCATTGTCCACAAAAAAAAAAAAAAAAAAAAAAAAAATGACCTGTTGCATCATGAAGAAACTTTTGACACAGGCGGCCCAAGCGTACTGTGTATCATTTTGGGGTGAAAAGTTCAGTGACGGCAATAGCTTACATATTTAGATTGAATTTTAAGCGTAATTGTGGGCCGCTAAAAAAAATTATAAAAAAAATTAAGAAAAAAATTAAAAAGGATAACAAAAGCGAAGAATAAAACGTGTGAAGTCTCCTGACCTTTTCCGTAGCTGCTTTGTTGCCAACGGTCGTTTTAATTTAACGCTGTTTTGGCGACTTTCTATGTGAAGCACGCGCTGTTGGCAACAAAGCGGCTGCGGAAAAAAGGCAAGAAGACTTCACACGTTTCACTTCTCGCTTTTGGTATCCCTTTAATTATTTTCTTAATTTTTTTCCTTTTTACCAGCTCACACTTACGAGTAAAATTCGATCTTAATATGTTAGGTATTGCCGGTAATGAAATTCAGACCCCAAAATCACACACAGTGCGCTTGGGCCGCCTGTGCTTTTCACAGATTTTTTTTGGGTGCTGCAAACTGATTATAGAAAACCTTTCTGCATATTAAAAAAATGCCAAAACAATAAAATTTGTCGCAATTACAAGCATTTGCTGCAATGATAAAGTTGCTGCGCATTAAAAAAATTCCTGCAAAAATAACATATAATAAATTTAATGCGTACACATAAAATTTCCTGAGGAATCTGGAGCGATCCACAGTTGTTGGGAAGCCATGTCGTGGGAGAAACTGCGCGCTTGAGGACAAATATTGCCACAAGTGCAGAGATGGTCTGTGACAAAACGTCACGCTGAGTGCAACAAGAGCCAATAAAGGTTCAAAGGAAGATGAAACAAATGGCAGTGCAAGCGCTACGGGTAGTGGTAGAAGAGCCCCAAGGGTTGTAAACTTTCGCTTGCAGAGGATTCCCTTCAGCGCAAGGGGGAAGGCAAGATTTCACTCTGAATTGGCTTACTTTTCTTTGCAGTTAATTGGACATAACAGAAATACAGAATTGAAAGCGGTGTAAGATATCTCGCTGGGCTTAAAAAACATGTTTCATATGTTTTGTGCAACTCTCACGGGTATAACAACTTCTGTGTGGTTTACTTTCTTTCTCACTTGTTGCCTACCGATTGTCGCCTCTGTGTTTCTCAGATGCTCTGAGAGCCGCGTGCTTTAGCAAAGTAATAAGAGCAAAGTAATACCTTCATATACGTTTGATTGAAAGTATAATTCTATCGTTCCTTTTTCTATGGCTTCTCTTCTTCTGCCCGCTAGTAAAATATTGATAAATGTGACATATTTGACCGTGTAATATAATAAAAAGGATATGAATATTAGAGACCACTACTTTGGATAAGGTAAAAACATTTTTTATAAAAATAAGGTGAGTGCAACGATGAACAGATGTTATCGTTGTTCTGCGTAGGAGGTGTGTTGTAAGAGTCTCAATGAGGATTAACCGTCAGCCGTCAAAGGGCCTAGAATGTAACCGTCAGTCGTCAATAGGGATAGATTTCTACCGTCAATCGTCAAAAAGGATAAATTTTTACCGTCAATCGTCAAAAAAGCAGGTCAATATTAACCGTCGACGCTTTGAAGGTGTTTCGGATCTCCCTTTTTTCCCCATTTTCTCTGCTTAACGCGAAAAGGGAAAGGTCTTAAAAGGATCTTTAAACTGGTAAACCAGACTCCAGGTTACCATACATGCTCACTTTGTGGTGATGGTTATTGCTTTTAGTCTATAAACTGACTGTTTGAGAATATTCTGATATCTAATTTTAATAGTTTATATTAAAAAAGGGCTGACTTCTTTCATAACCCATTAATTTTGGCGGTTGACCTCGCCACCCAGCGATTTTCTCCTCCTTCGACAGAGAGAAGACAAGTTTACATCATGTCGATTGTGGACCAATATATAGAAAAGGTACCGTGAACTTCTATCACACAGAAGAAGATAAAACTTTCCAGCGATTCAAAATTTCTTTTTGGTGAAAAGATTTGGAAGTCTACGGCAACACATTGATTACCTAGGGATCAATGACTAGTCTAACAAATTTGGGTGCGGCGTTTAGGAGGTCAAGCTCTACCAACCTATACAAAAGAAAGCCTCCACGCCGTTTCACATTTTGAAACCTTCAGCTTCCTGCAATCATATGTACTTTGTTCGCATCTCAAAGAAGTCTGAAGCGGATCACAAAGTGTGGTTTACCGGTAAAACCAATGAATTTAGGAAGTTAACTCTCCACCCTGAGTGACAGTTTTCCTCTGTGCTTACTTGAGGGTTTACTCTAATAAGTGCTCTGCAATGTTAGCGAAGTTGTAGATCACCAGCCTGACTGGCTCTGAGTTTAAATGTAATTACCTGAGAATGCAGGCCTAGGTTGCCTGGTAACAGAAAATTCTTAGCAATAAATGCAAATTTTCGAAACGAGAGAATTCTGTAAGGTTATGGCTCCCGCTAGCCCATCCCCAGTAAATAACTTGTTTACTTAAAGTAAATTGTGCGGTAGACGACAGTGTCTATTGCGATTGCCACTTAATAACTTGTAGCCACAACTTAACAAATCGCCATCGCGAAGTGATGACTTTAAGCTTAGTTTCAAAATTTTTTCCACAAGAGTCTGCACTTTGTGTTTGGTTGCGTATAAGAGTGGTTGAGAAGATGAAAGGGGCTTGCCCGTTGGGTTGCTAACTTTGAAAAGTAAGCGCTAATTATATAAACTTTCTGATCTCAGTCACAGTAAAGCAAAACTCCCACTTTTATGTTCATTTCTTTATTATGGGTGAAACTGAATAAGAATGAAAAATAATCCAATTTTCTAAAAAAAACTGTCCGAGTGGTTGGAAAGGATTTGATGTACAAGGCTCCGAACAGTAAAACGGAAACGGGAATATATCAACAAAATTCAGTTTTCCGAAAGAAAAGCGTTTGCGATACTAAAAGCCTTTAAATGAGTTACTTTCAAATATATTCATTGTTAATGTAAGAGAAAAGAGCAACTATCTGCGGCTTTGACTGGGGAAGAGACAAGCTTGATTTCTGGTGTCTGACACCTTGTAACATTATAACACGGAAGAACTACGACATCATTCGCACAGTGGTTTATGAAACAGATTAAATTCATTTCATACAATCGTATAATCACTCGTTATTTATATTGCAATTCGCATTTGTGAGATGAATCTGCACGTATAAAGGCACGGCGAAAGGAAAGGAAAGCGGTTTTAGTGGGCATGGTATAGATGAGTTATAACACTGTCATATAACGCACTTTGCCCGGTTAAGGAAACGAACTGTCGGTCTTTCCTGTTTAACGATGAGTCCCTTCAGTGTTTGTTATGATTCATCCTGCTCACGAACCGATGATTCATTAAAAGACGAAGAGAACTGGTTTCTAGTATCCAGTTCTTCCTGTAGCATCCGTCTGCCGGACTGTAACACTGAGTTCTCACCCGATTCGCCTTTAATCTACCGCTTATAAGCGAATCTAATTATTTCAAATTACCGCATACATGCTGATAAAGTAGGCCCTATTTACCCACCGAGATTAGATTACCGAGAACAAAACAAAGGCCAAAACAAAACAAAGGAAAACAAAACAAAGGAATTCAGAATGTTTTTCTGTTCTTCAGTAATCTTTACGCGTGGAATTTTATCCATGATCTCTGTTTACCAGATGTAAAAGCGTTGAATTTTCCTCTTTCGCTTGAACCTTGCCAAAAGAACAGAAAAACATTCTGAAATCATTTCCTTTGTTTTGTTTTCCTTTGTTTTCTTTTGTTTTGGCTTTTGTTTTGTTCTCGGTAATCTAATCTCGGTAGGTAAATAGGCCCTACTTTATCAGCATGTATGCGGTAATTTGAGAATAATTAGAATCGGTTATAAGCGGTAGATTAAAGGCGAATCGGGTGGAGATCTGCTGTCTGAGAGGTTCCACGGTATCCTCAAGGTCCTGGTAATTTTGCAGGGGAAAATGAAAATTATTAGTAAAATACGAACTGCCTTTATGAGGGGGTATTCCACAATTCACTTGACAGAAAATTATTACAATTTATATATTAAGACCTTACCAGCTTAATTAAATGAAGATTATTTAAAAACCACTCGAAAGGCTGGAAATAAATTTTCCGGTATTCATGATGTTTTTAGCTGAATCTGACTTATCAAATCTGAGTTGAATTTGTTTGAAATTAAAATTCCCTTTGAGCGACACTCCTCCCTTATCAGGCGAAGCAGTGTGAGAGCGAAGTAATATATCAGTTAACCCTTTAACCACTAAGAGTGACCAGCATCAAGCTTTTCTTTACAGTATCACCCCAATAAGGTCACGACAATCAAGAAAATGATCATCAACTACACAAACTCCTGATTGTCAAACAAATTCTCTTTGTCGGTACCTTTGGAAACGCATGGAGGACAGTTTAGAGCAGAGGTGATGGGTTCAAATCCCGTACATGCCTCATTTTCACTACTGCTCAAGTAGTGTTCATTACTGCGAAGATGGCTTCCATATTCATTTCATAATCCGCAGTTCATATGTATGATTTAAATATATTCACAGGCAGTAGCTTACCGATGTTAGGGTGTACAGGGGTAAGAGCCACCTTTCAAAGCGACATTTTCTTATTATTTATGCTCGACTTTTCTTTATGAAGTACACTTGTAGATAACTACCTCTCGAAGAGAAGCCGGCACCAGACCTTCCCGACTTTCTCTTCATGCAGCAGACGCATTCTGGACAACTGTGAAACAAAAAAGAAAACACGTTTTGTCTTCGCATAAGACCCTGTATTAAGAAAGCCAGTCGCAAAAAACCACTGAAAACAAGTTTTACATGTTCGGGTCCTCCACCCCATCCCTACTGCTCCTGGGTTCGTTGTTCGTATCCAGCTCTCGCGCAATTTTTTTTTTTACATCATATAAATGCTAAAAGTCGAAGTTTATTGCAAAATTAAAAGCGCATAGAAATAAAACGAGATTCACTCAAACAGACTAGCGTGCTTTGCTTCAAGCGAAAAACTTCGAGAGAATGTCGACGTGAGCTTTAACGCGAGTTTCGTTCTTATGAACGCAATTCGCTATCAAATCTAATAATACTTATATCATACGAAAGGTTAGATCTTGAATTTATTTATCTTTTATTTTCTGATGATGCGAAATTAATAGCGCGTTCAAACACGGCAAAAGTTGGCAGAGAGCGACTTGGCCTCCTCTAGGAGTCCCTTTGTGCTTGGAACAAAGGGTTTACGAAACAAAGAAAGTACGCCAAAGTCTATTTGAGTAAACTTCGCTGTATTTGTACGTGCTTTAAATTTCGCATTGAACTTCGACTTTTTAGCATCATATGATGTAAGTTTCATACGATATCATTCATGTCGGTGTGTAGCCGCAAATCCACAATTTATTTATAAAATCCCACAATCGAGATCAGGTGAGATCCACATACACTTCTTAACCTTTGTACGATTCGCTAAATGAAAAATGTACCAGCGATGAGTAAACCTAAATGTCAAACACTGAATTATCCTTTTTTTCTAAAGAACTCACATTATGTAGGAGCTTTTGGAAATCGCCAGTCAAGCTAATGTAAACTACAGCAAACATGGCGACTCATTTTCCTCGTGTTCGCTCTAAGACCGCTATGCCTTATTTATGGAAGGCAAAGGCCTCCCAACACTAGGACAAGAAATCTTTTCAACAAATGAAAATATTCAATAAAGGGTAACAACACTGCGGAAACCACTTAGCGAAATT
Source organism: Stylophora pistillata (assembly GCF_964205215.1). Lineage (NCBI taxonomy): Eukaryota > Metazoa > Cnidaria > Anthozoa > Scleractinia > Pocilloporidae > Stylophora > Stylophora pistillata. The sequence continues at coordinate 16,701,126 of NC_142528.1, read as the reverse complement.
CACTGAGCGAATGTATCACTCTAGTTTTGCTGTTCACAAACTGATCATAATCTTCGTGATATCAACATGTTTTATTTCGTTTAACGTTCCATTATTGAGACGCTACTCCAAACTTCTGAGTCCCTCTCCCTTTTTGCAATGTACTACTGCATATTAGCTTTCATTTGATGTAAGTTTCACACGAGTGGCTACACGTAAGGCTTAAGTCAAATCGCCACCGGTGGTGATTTGAGCTCGAGTGGTGGCGAGTTTGTTGTGGTGGCGAATTGACCGGATATTCTTTTGAATTATTAACAGTACTGGTATGGCAAACACACACGAGTTAAATCACTATTGCGACGATCTTCTCTTAAAAAATACACTAGCCCTAACCTGGAGATCTTACGGAAAAGTATTGTACAATTTCAACGACGATTGTTTCCTACAATGGCGTGTGTAAATCCTGTCTTTCTTCCACCGAAAACTGAAGCCGAAAACTGAGGCCAAAATGGCGTCGACTGTGTAACTGCCCTTTGAAGAAATTGCAAAATGCAAGATGAAAATTCACCAAAGGAAAGCATCGGATATAAAAAATAAGAAACGTACAATTTTTGGCTCCGTCAATTGAGAAAGACTGGCAAAAGATCCGCTTTTCCCCGAAGACAAGGTAGAAACATGCGCGCTTCACCATGCAACTAAATTGGATTCATTTCATTACAACACAAATCTGACCAATCGCAGTTACAGACGAGATAATGTGTCACAAGAACAAAGTTAGAGGAGTACAAAGTTTGCCTAAATAAAACAATCCTTAAATTGAATTTAATTGTGTTTGGCGATCGAACTAAATCAAACACGGAACTTCTGCTGAGATCGACTACCGAACGATGCTGGGAACGAAAAAAAGATATCATTGTTTTTATCTTCGAGATAACGAGTAATTTTCTTTTTATTACCTGGACAATAGATAGACACGGTAAATATTAAGAAGCTGGCTTCAATACCTCAAATAAGCGACCATTCGAAATGTCAAGTGTAGGTGATCGGTTATCGGAGGTAGGCCTGTCCCTATTGTGCTCGTAAAATGCTGGAAAGTTGCTCTCTGAAATGCCAAAAAGTTGACGCCTAAATTTCTTGATATTGTCTATGTAAACGTTAATTAACTCCCAAAGATGGGCGAAATCTATGGATACTCTGAAAAGTAACTGAAAGAAATGAAGATGGACTTTTTGGGGCGTCATTTAAGCCGATTATCCTTTGTAATATTAAATAAGGAATGTAATAGGCCTGCGAGAGGTTGTCAAATGACAGGTTATGTGTTCAAAAGATTGACAAACATCACCATTTTCAATTTGAAGAGATGAAAAATCGTGGTTCCCTCGATGGTGCATTCAAGAACAGCACATCTTTCAAAGTAATTTTTAATTCATGATTCAATGCCGTAAGGTAGTTCTTTGTTATATTACACTATATAGATATCTTGGGTAGACGTTGCTAAACCTTTACCTATTTAGGGAGTACAGTATTGTATATTTGATTTTTTTATTTGTTGACAAACACCAGAAGTGCTAAACCACTAACTGTTTCAATTTGACAGTGCTTTTATCTCCAACGGTACAGAAGATATTTTTAAATAATTAGTTACAATGCTTACATTTCCTGAGAAAAATTACATGAAGACGACCATACACATCAGATCACATCTTTCGCTGAAAACTTTATCAATAATGGTTCTTAAACTATACTTTTGTCTGCCTGAGCTACATTACACACAATCAAATGATACAATTATAACGGAGACCAAATAATGTATGGGTCTTCAAGGACTTCACAGGATTTTAAAAAACATTAATTGGTCCATTTATTTGCCTGGGAATATATAGTTTCTGAGTCTGATATTTCAGCATAAATTGTTTCTTTCGAGGTAACTGTTTGTCTGTCTTAAAACTTCTTCTACTTTGTGTTTGGCTATATGCAACAGGCAGATAACGTCTACCATATACCTTTTTCAACCTGGCGGTTTAATTGTTCTCTGGTTGATAATACCTTGTTCTACTCTTGCAATGAAAATATTGACAAGCTATGTGTGGTTTCTAAGAAACATTAATGAGTTTCCGGATGATAATAAGAACAACGAGGCGCAAAACACACTAGTTGAACGTCCTACAAAGTAAGTGTAGCTTTTCATATAGACCATGACTATTTCCATGCAACTTCTTCCCCTGGGTTGGTCTATCATTTATGACCCTTTTTTAATTTGTTGAATAATACTTATACGACTGAGAACGGATCAGCGATAATAAAATTTTTACAATATCAATGTTAAATGGTTTTGGTAGGGTTTTATCGTCCTGTCTAACCAATGGCAGAAAAAAGGGTCAATACGGTCGGTTTTCATCTTCTTGTCTAACCAAAGAAAAGTTTCAAAACGTACAGCTCTGAGACCGTGCGCGCTGTTGAGCGTGAAGAGGGATTACAGTGGCACTACATTGACGTACAGTCTTTCGTATGCGAGTTAGAACAACGGGTGCTTCTCTTCTTCTTCTCGTGGGAACAGGATTTCGGTAGAAAAGACATCTGAGAACTTCACTGAATTCAAAGTTGAATTTTTGGTTTAAGCCAATAAACAGACAAGGATTTATGGCACTATTGGCGTGAGATATAAAATATAAACCGGATTCTAGGCCTTCAACCTTGAGCAAAGCTACATAAGTGTTGGTAAAATAGTAAGCTGATATATGTAGGATGTGAGCTGGCAACCAACACAGTGCAAACGTCACCGCCACAATGGTGATCATGCACAGTACCTTGCGCTTTGACAGTTCATTCTGATGTCTCTGATGGGCTGTTGGCTCCCCTGGGATCTGGCGTGACCAAAGATGTCGACCAATAAGAACATGGATCCATGCGATGACAATAAGAGGAACCAAATATAATATGAAGAACATGGTCATGTAATAGGCTCTGGCGATGAAAGGCTGGACACTTCCGTCTGAGGTATTTTTTCATAACTTGAAATACCCAAAGCCACTGGTTGAAACTACAATCAAGCGGCTCGTTGAGAGAAGGATTTCATCTGCAGAACCCTGTCCATCACCAGACGTACCATCGGAGACTGTGAGATTAGTGCTACCCTTCAAGGACCAGTCGTCAGCTAATCATGTTAAACAACAACTGAACAGTCTAAGCTCGAAGTTAAGCGTGACTGTCCAACCAGTGTTCGTTAGCCCTAAGCTCGATCAACAGCTTAAGCAACACGAAATTAAGCCCCCTATTGTTAACCAACAATGTATCGTTTATGAATTTAAATGTAACCTGTGTGATGCAGGGTATGTGGGCTATACTCGTGGTCACTTACACGAGCGCGTAGAAGGGCACAAAAGGAAATCATCTTCTATCTACAAACACTACCACCTCCAGCACAATAGTGAAATGCCTGAACGCTTGATCGAGCAATTCAACGTCATCACGAAATGTAACGGCAAATTTGATTGCCTTGTTAATGAAATGTTGTATATTCGCATGCGTAAGCCAACATTGAACGTGCAAACGGATTCCATCCGCGCCAAGGTGTTTGTTTAAGCCGTTCAGTCTAATTTATGCTATTCTTGTACCTTTCCTTATTTGCATGTTTTTAAACTAGTCTCTTGATAATGGAGTCACGATGACCCCGAAACGTCGAGTAATAAATCTTTCCTGGTTTTTTCTATGCCTTTGCTTTAGCAAATCCCTGCTGATCAATTGTTATTATTATAATTATTATTATTGTGTCTCTCGTAGAGGCTGCAATGGGAATTACGAATTCTTATTCATCCAAAACGTGCCAAGACAAATATCCTCAAACTAATAGCACACAAAGACGTACCTGCAATAGAAGAATTATCTGCCGCCATCATGCTACTCATTGCCACTCATCGATCAAGAATTTTAACGTCTTTTCACTGTGGTTTGAACCTGAAACAAAGCAGAGAATGTTACAAATTAATCTTTCACACATAAAATTTTCACCAAAAAGTGATGGAACAAAGTAAGGCGTCTCTGCTCCACCTCAAAATGAGTTCTACAGCGATTTAGTGGTTCTCCTACTTCGCACTCTGCAACTGCCGTGAATTGTTTCCAACTGTTCTTCTCATTTATTAATAACCATTTTTAGCCTTTACATTTTTTTACACAGCCGTAGAATAAAGAAGACAATCCCGATTTATTTCAGAACCGATCGATATTTATGGCCGGAGATTGAATCATATCATTGTTTACCTGATCCTCCCCTTGGGTCTCTAATATTCATATGACTCCCCCCCCTAAATTGGAAGTCAATTTTATATAATCCTCCTTTATATTCTGTTGGCGGCGACTGATACCGCTGCGTTCCCCTTGAAAATGGGTCTTCATGGGTAATTCGCCTTTATCACGGAGCCGCCATCTTGAATTATTCAATACCTAATTGAACATGAAAGCGAGGTCACGCGTGGTAAGGTCACCTTTGCAATCATGCCGAACCGAGATTACTGTTGTGTGCCTTTGTGCCAAAATAATAGATCAAAGCAGCAGTTATCATTTCTTTTCATCAATTTGCAAAAGAAAAAGCCTTAAAGCGTCGATGGATTATAAATATTAGGTGGGATGAAGGGAAAACATTCGAGGTAAAACAATTTTATTTTGATTTTTCATAGTCCATTGTTTTTTTTTTACAAATTTTAGGGAAACAGTCATTCTGTAAACAACTGCAAGAAATGCTGGACAAACTTCACTGTTAGATTCCACAATGGCCTCTCATCCTTACAATTCCTTGTAAGTACTTTTAATGCCATAAAACCAACCGCAGACAATGGTCTTGGTCACAAATACAGCGAATTAGGAATAAGGAAAAATCTGATGTAGAAGTCATGAGGAGCACTGTCAAAACATGTAAACTTTCTTTATTTGACCAATTTTACATGTGCCTCACTAAGTTAAGGCTGGGTACTTTAAGCGAAAAATTGGCTGAGGATTTCAATATTTCTGTTTCAACTGTAAGTCGTGTATTTTTATCATGGGTTTACTTTCTGTATTTTTTATCATGGGTTAACTTTCTGTATTTTGTATTGGGGACCCTCCCTATCTGGCCATCTAGAGCTAAAATTGATAAGCATTTGCCAAAATGTTTTAAGTTACTGTATTCCAAGTGCCGTGGTATTATAGGTGCTTTTGAAATCAAGGTGCAGGCACCTTCTAGCATGGTTTTAAACAGTCCATGTTATTCATCATACAAGAGCCACACAACATACAAGGGCAATGTTGTTATATCACCCTTGGGTGAGGTGATTCATGTGAGCTCACTTTTTGAGGGAAGTATATCTGATAAAGAATTAGTAAGCCAATCAGGACTTTTAAACTTGCTTGACAAGGGCGAAGAAATTATGGCAGACAAGGGTTTTACCATTGGTGATCTCTTAGAGCCAATAGGATGTACGGTTACAATGCCTACCTTTCTATCAAGCAAGGGGAAGTTTTCTAAGAAGGGAATAGATAGTAGCAAGCAGGTACATAATTTAAGAGTTCACGTAGAGAGGGCCATTAGAAGGGTTAAGGAACTTCACTTTTTTGATAGCATAATTCCCCTCACTGTAGCAGGAAGTATTAACCAAATGTGGACAGTAGCTTGTCTAATAGCTATTATTAAAAACTAGATCATTGGATAATGCAATTCAAGACTTTTTATTGGCTTAGCCCTTATGGTATATCAGCCAATATACCATAATCTACAAATATGGCCATCGTAAGTGTCAGCTTAATATTAAAAGGGAGCTAAAAATTTAATAAAATTTTATACTTAATTTAACGTTTTTAATAAAACAATTATTCCACTCGCTCTTGTTGGATATGAGATGATTATAGCCAACTCAGCGCTACGCGCTTCGTTGGCTATCTATCATCTCATATCCAACGCGCGCTCGTGGAATAATTGTTAAATATTCAAGGACCCTTATTTTATAACCGATCATAAACAGTGATTTTAAAATTCAAAATGAGATTTATTGGGATACTTTCACAGTGTCAGCAAGAGCAAAAGAGGTTGTTCTCTTTGTTAGATACCCATATATGATTGAAATGTAATACAATTTTCTTTTTAACCCAGCCTAACTCCTGGTTCATGTAGTTGACATAATGTTAGGGAAAGCAGCTTATTCAATTCACTTGGTTTTTGTTGCCTTTAAACATTAAAATATGATAAAATGTTAAATTATAAACGCTTTTGCTTTCTTGTGTTGTTATATTCAACAGGTTTCCCAACTGAACGAGGCATATGTCAATTGCAAAATAAATATTTTTGTAATAAAGTACTTTTTTATTGGATACATGATAGAAGGTGATAGTTAAAATAACAAATGTGCAGTTTTTCTTGCATTTCTGAAAAAAACCTGTCTGTCAAAGTAAATTCTCTCGCAATGAAATTCTTGTCGGCAATACACAAAACTGCAATCATTTCTCACTATTTCAACTGTCCATGAGCGCTTAAAAACAACTGGCAATGAATGAGATTCCTCGTTCTTTCTCCTTCAACGGTCGCATCTCGCTCAAACCGTAATGCTTAAATCAGCATCTTTGACCATTTCCACTGCAATTATTATTTGAATATATCAAATTGATTCATTGTCGGACTAATGCAAGAACAAAACTTTAAAGACGGATGTCACTCCGACTACAACAGACTCTGGAAGCTAGAAACCTAAACTCCGTTAAAAAATTGATAGCCTCGAGTAAGAGTCTGCTGGACAGGGAAGTTATCTTTTGCAAATTTTACAATCGAATCATTGAAAGAAGCGGAATATTTATTAAATTTCTATGCCAAAATTCAAATGTTTTTTATCTGTTTGACACGATGCCATGTTTGTTTACCACGCGTGACCTCGTTTTCGTGCCAGATTTCCACTGACGTAATCCAATATGGCCGGCCTGTGATAAAGGCGAATAGCTTTGACGGTTGACGGTTTTTTTTTTTCGAATTCGTCAGTTATCATTAGGTAAAACAGAGCAAAATAGTAAGCGGCGCGATAGTAGCAGAAGAGTGAAAAAGCGAGAGAGGCTTGGGTCGAGTCTGAAAACCTTTCAGCAAGTTAAAAAAAGTTGTCGCACAACTAAAAGTTGTTGTAATGATAAACAGCTG